>NW_006239186.1:127541-172598 GCF_000226075.1 Solanum tuberosum | reverse complement strand
CCCATTGCTCCACTCTCAGCCCCCCATTTTCCAGCAACTAGGGTTTTTTCCCCTCTTCTTTTACTGAGGGAGTTAAGAGTTGTCCGATTCTTACCCATTTCCAGTTTTTACTGTTGTCAGCACCACATGGTTTTTATTTTACATTTTCTTAAAAGAAGTGCAGACAAAAAAGATTGAGTCTTTCTTGTAAACCAATAGAAATTTCTGGGGTTTTTTCCATTCTTGAAGATTGAGTCTTTCTTGTGAACCAATAGAAATTTCTGGGTTTTTTAACCATTCTTGAAGACTCAGTTTAAAGATTGATGGCTAAGACTAAACCTGGAAAGAAAGACCTTGATTCTTACAGTATCAAGGGCACCAACAAAGTTGTTAGACGTAATATAACTCTTTTTGCTCCTATGATTGTACTTGTGTTTATTTCATTTCCTTATTTGATCAATTTTGGTTTTGGTAATTATTTTGTTGTGTGTTAGTAGGATAAAGATGGTATTTTTTTTATGTTACTAGCTGTTTATTTGGCTCATTGAAGTAGTACTCTTTTTTTCCTTCTATGATTTATATTATTGGTTGTCTATTAGAGTACCATCTTTTGTATTGCTCATTGGGTTTTGCCTTCCTAAATTATTTGGTTATTCTTTAACTTTTGCTTTAATGTTTCCACAATTAGTGTGTAGATGTCCTAATTCACTCCAACAATAAAAAAAGAAAGTATTTTTGTATTGTGGTTCTAAAGGACACTGCTGAGATTTGGGGTGTTATCTTCTATTTGCTATTAGCATTTGAGTTGTTTAAGTTTTGAATTGTTGGAGGTCACTAGACTGAAGAATATATTTTTGAATTTTCTTTCTCAGCTGGTGATTGTGTATTGATGAGACCATCTGATTCTGATAAACCTCCATACGTGGCAGAAATAGAGAAGCTAGAGGCTGATCACCGGAATAATGTGAAGGTCAGAGTTAGATGGTATTACCGACCCGAGGAGTCTATTGGTGGTCGCAGACAGTTCCATGGGGCCAAAGAACTGTTCTTGTCAGATCACTTTGATGTGCAGAGTGCACACACCATTGAAGGGAAGTGCATAGTGCACTCTTTTAAGAACTACACCAAATTGGAGAATGTGGGCCCTGAGGATTACTTTTGCAGGTTCGAGTACAAAGCTGCCACAGGGGGGTTTACTCCTGACCGTGTAGCTGTGTGAGTTTCTAATAGCTTTGCTGCTTAACTTGAAGCTTCTTTGTCCTTTTCTCAGTGGAAGTTGAAAGTTACGTTTGTAGTGTTTACTAAAACCTGGATACTTCGGGATGTTTTGATTTTGAAGGTATTGTAAGTGTGAGATGCCCTACAACCCTGATGATCTCATGGTACAATGTGAAGGATGCAAAGACTGGTATGCCTCCAAATGTTCACAAATTCATCTTCTTTACGCATTAGCATGCCTTTTCTGCTTCTATGCATGGAAATACACAAGTGTCACTCCATTTAATGTTTTAGTTAAAAACAAATGGATATCTTCATATGTGTAATTACTTTCAGTTTAGATCAAGCGTGATGTAAGGACAAATTAATGTTCGGTCAACTTCAAAGGGCACAAAGCTTGAAAAGGCAACAATTGAATTGTGTCATGTTTCCCCCTTCTTTTTTTATCAGCCAAATGCAGCAAGTTTAATTAGTTCATCCATGCAGAGTTTATCTTCTGAAGTGGATTATTAAGCTGTCCTGCCTTTTAATTGTCCACTATCCACATTATATTACTATGTCAACCAGGGATAATAAAAGTTCATCTATGATTTTTAGTTATATGTCCAATTACTTACATCCCATATCAAGCTATTGTCTCAACGTTGGTTGATAAACTAAGTTTCTTTAGAATTAAAACTGTGATGAGAACTGGAAACTTTTATTAGAAGTACAAAAGTACCTATCTTGGTATATAACTTAAGAAGGAAGAGTCTTCATAAGTCTAAAGTATGCATTAGGAAGTGTAAAAATCTTCCTGTGTCTGTAATTGTCTCCATTGATTTAGGGTAAAATGGCTACACTCTTCAGCATCTTTTATTTAGGAAACCTGAGTCATGGAGTTTTTAGCTTAACCTAATTTTCTATATTACGAATATTTGATAACCGTATCTATAAAAAAAATATTCATTTTGCCTGCAATTCTATTGCAGGTTCCATCCCTCTTGTATGGGGATGACCATTGATGAAGCAAAGAAATTAGAGCATTTCTTGTGTTCTGACTGTTCCTCAGAAGATGAAACCAAACGTCCTTTGAACTCATTTCATGTTTCACCACCTGATGAAGCAAAGGTAAAAACTCTGTACACTCACCTGGTAAACTTTTACATGATATTATTAGTAATATCTGCAAGTATTGTATCTCCAAGTTAGCCAACAAACTGTTGTTTGTGATAGAAAGGGTGAACTTTTTGCACTATGTTCTCATGTGTAGCCTGACATTTAGGATCATTATGGAAGGAGAAGGTCGCACTTCTGAAAGTGGTGCATGTTTAGTTTGGTTATATCTAATATATCAGATTCTAACCATAAGGGAAGGAGAAAGACAGGCTAGTGGAAGGGAATACCCAAAGTCATGATGTTCAATAACTAATGACCAAGTTAAGCTTGTTTCAATCTGTCTCTGAGTTGCTCAAAGGAAAGCATAAAAAAGTGCAAAGCATGGATGACCTGGGGATGGAGAATGTTGGAAGTTATAGGACTATAAGTCAGCTTGGAAAATATGATTTAAGTCCCTGCTGAACTGTATCTTTCTTCAGATACGGTCTTCATAATTACCTAGTGGGATAACTCGAATTACTCACTCTTACATTGGCTTCAGTCGAGTTTGGAACTACTTTCACTGGGAACAGATTACTTTAGTTGAGTAGAATCTCATTAGGTTAGAGTCTTTTTTACCAGCATAAAGAAAACTAGCCGCTATAGGATCATTACCTATGTTGCTCAGACTTTTCAAAAATCTCAACGGGTGCATGTCGGATTCTCCAAAAGTAGTACTTTTTATGAATCCGACACGGATGCGGCATTGAAACTGAAGAGTCTGCACAACTTAGATCATTAACATTCAATATAGAGGATTATCATAACTAGACCATTGCTCAGCTGGCTGTGAACCTACCTCAATCCTTCTTTATCCAAGCTTGTGACTGAAAATGCTCACATTATAAAAGTTGCTTGTTACCCTTAGTATTTGGGTTTTTGTTATTAGTGTTAAGGTATTGGAGACACTTTTAATAAGGTGGGAATAAAGTTACTAATTTAGGAAAAAATGACATATTTGGAGCAATTCGAAAGCAAAAGTTTAACAATTACATGTTTAATTAATCTGGGAGTATTCTGTAATTGTTGCGTTACTAACCATATGTCCACTGCTAAGGTGCGGGACTCTACTTCCTTACTTTAATATGATGTCGGGTCATTTGGTTTTCCATCAAACTCGTGAGTACTTTATCTGATTCTTTTAGAATGTGTGGGATAACATATTTGGAGATATAAAGGGGTTCAGATAGCCTCTTGGGTTGTCACCTTCCTTTTTGTCCTTTGAAGATGATGTAAATTATTGCGAAGGTCTTTATAAAAGAAACAACAAACTATTGTTGCTAAGGTTAAATCTCAAAGATGAATTCCTACATATTGTTCTAATCTTCTGTGCTGTCTAGAGCGTTGCATATTACTTTCATTTCTTAAACTTAAAATTTGCCTCACATAAAACTATGTAGGCTTTGATATTTTTTAGAAGGTAAGTAAACAATGTAGGCTTTTGTATAAGAGGAGCTAAGCAGAAATCCTATATTTGTTCTTAAGTGAAAGGACTACCCATTCTTTTACAGATGAATGGCCTAAGGAAATTTGTATGTCAATAATTTTGGAGAAAAGTAATCATGATCACATGCAGAACACGTGGGCAAGACTCCTTTAACCCTGTTTGGCACAGAGAGTCGTGTACCAATGCTTGTCGAAGTTGGTTTGTCAAGATATTGTGTTTTGAGGTAATTGGTGTTGATTTTTTCTCTCTGCCATGGTCATTCATGCAAGAATTCAATGGGAAGAAGAGTAGATTATGCAGCGACATTTTTGTAAGAAACGTGGGGGGTGGTTGTTAATATGAAAACTAAATGGTATGAATGTTTGATAAATTGACAGAACGGTTGGTAGTTGTGGTGATATGGGCGACTGAGAGTTAGAAGAAGTTGATATGGTTGAGGGGAGAGATAAGTTGGGCATGAGTCATCATATGTTGAGCTAATTATTGAAACTATCTTCTAATGCATAGATAGGAGTTAAAAAAGGCCACATATGTATCCCTTCACATCTTTCAGTGTGTCATGAAGGGGATCACATCGTTTTATATTTGTAAACCGAGAAAATTCTCTATTTCCAGCTTTGAATATCGGTGGATAAAGGTGCCTCTCCACTGTATTTTTTGACTTAACAAAAAGAAAGGACCTTCTCCACTGTCGGCCTGAATTTGAGCTCGTGACCTGCAATGTACGTACCTTTATTGAACCAAAGCTGTGGGGGGTTCCTGAAGGGGATTGCTTCATGATACTGCTATCCTATTAATTTAAGCTCTCTTTTGTACTCTTGACTGTAATTTATCTGTAACTGACAAGCATTTTAGCTAGACTGCCACTATTCCCGTTGCTAGGTGGAGTCAAAGCGCAGGAAGAGATAAATAGCTGACCTTGATGCAGTATGAGGAGGTACACATTTTCTTGCGTTGTAGCACTGGCATTGTCGTATGTGTTATCAAATTGTATAGCGCTGGGAGATCACTATCCTTTTGTAAAAGCCAGAAACCTTCTCTATTTACTGTAACAACTTGCTATTTATAAAAGTTTGTGCACTAGACTGAGTTGTGTCTACTGAATGCAATTTGTGTGGCCTCATGCATGAGTTATAACTGAATATTGCAGAGTCTACCAAAAGATGTATCTTAATTTATACAAATATTGGGAACATCGCAAATTTAGGTGCCTGTTTCTATTTTGATTTTATAACTCTCCTCTTCCTGTATCTTCCCCTGCCCCCGCTAGGTGCCTGTTTCTATATTGGATTACATGTGAAGCTGGATGTATGATGACAAGCCTGTAAGAGCTGATCAAGAATCATATTGATGAATAAGAACTTTGCCTCATCTCGAGTTGCAATATATCTGGTTAGGATCTCCTGATCAAGAATCATATTACAACAACATACCCAGTGTAATATCAAACCATGGGACAGGGGAAAAAGAGCAGCTTTCTAGGTTCTGCCATTGTAGGGTCAAAAATCTCACAAGTACGCAGACCTTACCTCTTCCTTAAAAGGAAGAGAGGCCTGATCAAGAATCATATTACAACAACATACCCAGCGTAACCCCACAAGTACGCATACCTTGCCACTTCCTTAAGAGGAAGACAAACCTGATCGAAAATCATATTACAACAACATACCCAGTGTAATCCCAGAAGTACACAAACCTTATCTCTTCCTTAGAAGGAAGAAACACCTGATCAAGAATCATATTTGTAGTGTACTAATTCGCTTAAATTTTCCTGGGAACTCATTGATCAATAGTGATCTTTTGATCGATGTCCCTTGCTACAATCCTTGTATGTGATTAATGGAAGATTGAGAAACTTTCGTTGCTGAAAATGAAGTTATTTCTGCTACTTGGGCGACTTTTTGCTTTTGAGTAATCGGGTTTTTGCTTTCACAATGCCTTATAACTTTTGGTCTCCCAGATGATTTTGCTCTACGAATCAGAATTTTGATTCGTTGTAGAACCAAAGATGATCAATTATTGTAAACATGTGTATTCTAGTTACCTGTGCATCAAATGCAATCTGATACTACAATAGTATTACTACACTCAATCCAAAGCTAAAGCTAGTTTGGGTGACTATGAATCTTTTTTATTCGTCTTAAAGAGTTGAAAAAATGAGGGGAAAGGTCAGTGATGAGTTTGTATTTATATTTAAAACTCACTATGTAACGTATAAATATAACTCATAACAGTGCTTATTATTATAAAAAGTGTATACTTACAGCTTTATTTACACAGAAAATCTAAATACTGTAGGATACATAGAAAATACAAACTGCTGACAGGTTATATTATTCAAGATTACACAGGGAGAGAGAAGAAAACAAAATCTTCTGATGAATGCATTGGTATTAGTTCGACGACTTGACACCTAATATTTTAGAGAGCTCTTTTATTAAAGGCTTCTCTTTAATGTCTTCATTTTTCTCTAAACGCCATTTTTTCGACTTCTCTTCAGCCTGAGAATAAAGGTTAACATTCATTAGATAGTGATAGAAGCAAATATTGAAGAGTAGTTGAACATTTGCTTACCCAAATCCTTAAAGGACTCAGCTGCTCTTTGAATGTTTCCAATCTTGGCTGAACAATGTCCTTCCCTTTCGTCCGGATATCATCAGGCTGCCCAACATCAGAATCATCCACATATTACATAAACCAGAAGCATCGAAGATGGATCAACTAAACAACACATTCCATCTAACTAAAACTGTCTATAAACTAAAAATCAAACAAACTAATTCCTCAACTAAGCTCGACTAGAACAGAAATGTAGACGTCAAAATTCCTCTTCCCGCGTGTCCACCCACCAACCAAAAAATCATAAAATCGCCATCTTCTATGGATATCAGGTACTCTTCCATCTTAAAAGCAATGGCTTGAGTGTTACTCCCATATGTGATCTTACCTCATTGTGCCACTAACAGAATGTTTAGCGGAAATTAAGTTAGCAGTACAGATTCAAACATCCATGAGAATGTCCATAAGGAAATCAAAAGAGAAAAAGAGATTATGCTTACATTGTGCAACTCTAGCTTGGATGCTGCCAAGCCTAACGTCAAGGCGGAACCACCAAAGACAAGAGCAGTGGCAATAACAAATGCCTTTGCAACTACATTGAACAGAACTATAAACAATAAGGATCCAAAAACAATATCACCTAAGATCAAGGGGTATATCTTGTTGTATGTAAATAAATGTAAATTTTCTGAGATTTACTACTTTCTGGAAATACTTCCAGATCAAGAATTTTACAATTCTAACAAAATGGACCCACACATGTAAAGCTTTTGTCTTACTTTGAGACATCCCCATAGCTGCAGCAGTAAGTTTTTCAGGATTGATCGGTGTGTATTTATCGCGACGCAAGTCATTTGCTGTTGAGGCTTGTACAGAGTTTTCTGTATCTGGCAACTGCCACCTGGAGAAGATATTACCAATGTGATCGTCAAAAGAAGATACATAATCAAGAAGATAGAGAGGTTTACTTCATACACGCTAACTATTGAATGCTGAAGCAGTTAAAAGCACACTTTCATATTAGTTACAATCCCACAATATTATCCCAACACAGAGAGAGTTAATATTGCATATACAGATTCACACAACTCCGATAACTACATTCATAATTCTATAAAACAGAAAGCCAAGCAGATTAATCTAAAAACCAACGAAGACTAAGAAATCATCGTATTACCACGATGAAAATAATTTTAACTTTTTTTAAGTAGCAAGTAGAAGAGATTTCTTTTGTGACTCAGATGAACCTTTTAGCAGGGAGCACAGGAATGAAATCTATAGAGCAGTCTCCGAGAAATAGAAAGTACTATCAGAGAAGTAAAATCAGCAAAAAATTTACTTCCAAAGTTGGTTAGCCAAGAAAAGTTAAGCACAATTGCCCAACTTATACATCTACCAGCTGATCACCCTTCTATTACTCCAGGATTTTCAATTGAATTATCAAACATCTCGAAAAAGGGACTTCACTCGCACGAATTAGATCAACGAGAAAACTCAAAACAGAAACCTTCCCACTGAAACACTTACACCAGCTAAATCAGTACCATAGTCCATACTCACACTTCATTGTCTAACAGTCTAAGTCACATATCCACTGTCTAATAATACCTCTCTGGCACCCGAACTCCAAAAGACAATCAACCCATTCAAAAAGCTGGTCATGTTAATAAATCCCTTTTTTCATTTTCTGTAGGTGCATCAAAACTTAACCCCAACATACAGAATTTCAATTTGTAATCACAAATTCGCCAAACTAAGAAATTTCCCATCACTTCTTTCACTCCAAAGAATATGAAAAGTTTAGATAAGAAAAAGAAAAAGACAACCCAGTAAGATGTTCAAAAATTAAAATTTTGCTAAACCCAACATCCAAAATTCTGTCTTTTCAATCACAAATTAGCTAAAAGAACAACAAAACTCAGTACCCATTCTTCAGTTACAATACATAAACTAACCACCAAAGACTAAGAAAAATTAGCTAAACCCAACATCCAAAATTCAATCATAAGTCAGCTAAAAGAAGGTATAAACAACAAAAAGAAACAAGAGAAAACTCAGTACCCTTTCATGAGTGAAAAAAGAGCAGAAAAGTTACCTTTTAGGTCCAAAGGTGACTTGTGGAAGAGAAACATAAGCTCTGAGTGGATTAAGAGCATCTGGAGATACAGAATTTGTCCTATTGGGATCAGTAGGGAGAACCCATTTGGAAGTATTAGAGAGTGAGGAATCTGAAGAGGAAGGAGAATGGAAAATCTTGGAAGGTAAAGAATGTCGAAGAATCTCAGGAAGAACATCAGGAGAAGATGATTCTTGATTTACAGAACTGGAATTGGAAGGAGAAGAAGTTGGGTTTTTGTTGATCTTTTGGGCTAAACGGGTAACGGCATGTTTGGATTCTTCAAAGAAAAAAGCTCCTTCTTTTCCTGCTAATCTTCCTGCTAGAAAACTCATTCTTCTTTATCGAATTGGATTTTGGTTTAGTACTGGGAAATTTGAATCTTTCAAGGTTATATATATACCATAACATTTTTTTTAATAAATATACTGTTACCTCTATTTCCCTTACTTACACACTAGATAAAACTTTAAACAAAAAAACTAATGATGATGAGGCAGAAATATTATTATTATTTTATAGATAGAAGAAATTTGACCAGTATTTTCAAAAATGTTTTTTGGTGAGAGTTTCGGGGCGGGGCATATCAAAAATGCTCCGTGCGTAATTGAAGTTGAAGGCGTTTTTTTTTTGGAGCTATTTTTGCTTTAAATCATGTTCTTTATTATTGGTGTAATGATATTTCTCAAATAGTAATTGTAATATTTTTTTTTCTTCATTATTGATTATTAATACTTTCCTCAAACAAAAATCATAATATTTTTTCTATATATTATAGGTTATTTTAAAATTTATTTGTAAAATTACTTTTACTTATTTTCTTACTAATAAAATTATAAAATTGAATATAAATAAAATTACTCTCCATAAATTCATAAGACTTATGCCCCGTGTCTCGGGACTTACATCCGACCCCATCTTGCCTTGCGAGTTGCGTCCCTGCCTTTTAAAACACACTTTGAAAAACATCATATTAAATAAAATCTTGTCAAACAAGATAAATAAAACTAATAATTAGTGTAGGAAGAAGATTAATAATATAATAACATTGTCAACATTTACTAGTAGAGCGGCCTGCAAGAATCGAGGCTAGTAAACAGTAATTATGTCGAATTAACTTGAGGAACAAGAAAATATTTCAGCCCCATCCACAATGGTAATCGAAAAATGAAAATTTATCAATATGTATAATTCGATCAAATTTATTTATAATATAGTTCATATTACGAGTAATTTTCCTGGATAGTCACTCATGTTTGAGAAATTACCTTAGAATATCAATTATGTTTATTTTAGGATCACAATATCACCCAACTTTACCTTTTTTCCTCAAAATATATTTACACAAAAAAAATATTATCTCTCTCCTAATAGGATGCCATGTCACATTATTCCTTTTTCATTATTAATTTTTTTAAAAAAATTTAGGCAACCCATATTACCTAGTAAAAAAAAATTACATTGCCCAAAAATTTCTACCCTAGTTCTAGGGGATTAGGCGGCAAATCCAAATATGAGCTCCTCCGATTCTTCAAGAAAATATGTGGCTTCCTCCGATTTTTCAAGTGAGATAATGTTTTTATACGGGCACTAATGGGCAATGGCACCTTTTTGTTGAGTCCGGAGCCAAAAGTGCAACTTTTTTTCCTTTAAAAAACAAAAACGGCAAATCAAAAAATAAATTAACCAAAAGGGAAAATCGCTCTTGACGGAGCGATTTTGTTCTGACAAAAATTGACGCTGCTCAGCTAAAAGAAATAAAATCGCTGCCGATTTTCTCAAATAAATATTTTTTCTTTAAAATCTCTGCTATAACAACGTTTTTATATAAAAAAAATTAAAAGCAAAATCGCTGCTATTTTGTTTAAGAAATTAAAAAAAAAAATCCTACCTTGCAGAGAATTTAATAAAAATTAAAAAAAAAAATTAAAACTGAAGCAAGCGATTTTCATAAAAAGCTTTTTAAATTATTTTTTTTACCCTTTCAGCGATTTAAATGAAAATTTAAAAAAAATTAAAACTGAAAATCACTGCTTCGGTAGCGATTTTTTCTTTAAAAAACTTGTTTTTTTTTTTTAAATGGCTGCCGTCGGAAATTTATGTAATTTAAAACTTGTTCTTTATGTGTTTTTTTTAATTCCTTAACAAAAAAATCGCTGCTATAGCAGCGATTTCACTTTTAATTTTTTTTTTGTAGAAATGCAGCGATTTTTATTTCTTTTAACGGAACGACGTCAATTTTTGTCAGAAGAAAATCGATCCGTCAAGAGGGATTTTGCCCTTTGGTTTTTTTTTTTTTTTTATGTGCCCTTTTTGTTTTTTGAAGGAAAAAATGACCCTTTTAGCTTCAGACTCCCTTTTTGTTGATATTTTAATTCATTAGAGTAATAAGGTGACCATATTGTCAAACTACAAAGGGTATAATGTTTTTAAAGAATTTTAAAAAATGTTAATAATAAAAAAGGAATTAAAAAAATGTTAATAATAAAAAAGGAATAATGTGACATGGCATCCTATTAGGAGAGAGATAATATTTTTTTTGTGTCAAGTATATTTTGAGAAAAAGAGGTAAAGTTGGGTGATATTATAGTCCTAAAACAAACATAAGTGATAATCCTAGGTAATTTTCCAAACATGGGTGACTATCCAGGGAAATTACTCTTCATATTACATATAATTGATTTTAGAAAGAATCATTTCCTATTAAGTAGGGATGTACATGGTCGGGTTGGTTCGGGTTTTTCAAATATCAAACCAAATCATTTGTGTCGCATTTTTAAATCTATAAATCAAATCAAACCAACAAAATTTGGGTTCAGATTTTTTTTGGATTTTTGGGTTTTTTCGGTAAAGTATTCTTACAAACATATAATTTATTTGTACTCCAAATATTTCTTTAGTCCTACCAAAATACAACTATCTAAGGTGTTTCTTAAGAAAATAACACAATATGATATGAGTAATGACACTAAAATATCCAACAAAATAATAATAATAATGAAATAGCGTAAAACAAATATTGCAAATGAACAAGTCATAATGAAAATGATCATAATTTAAAAGTACTAAATCATGCTAAAATAAGTTTAATAAGTATTAGTTACATGACTAAATATTAAAGGAAATTAAAATTAGATTATGTATTTGAATTGTCTAAACCAATGTAAAATCAAAGAATAAATATTCAATATTATTGTCATTCTTAGTGTTTAATTGATTTTCTTTTTGCATTAGTATTAATTTGATTTTGATTTAAACATTATTATAATTACCAATATCTGTTGACTATAATCTTTATTGAACCATTCAGAATTGCAAGTTTCAAACTTGAAATAATATATTAAAAGATAAAAACTATGAAAAAGTATAAGAAATATTAAAAATTATATCAAAGTAAATATTTTTATATATAAAATAAAATTTAAAAATTATATATATAATGTCGGGTTGGTTTGATCTCGGGTGTTTTTTTAGTTAAAACCAAACCAACCCAAAAATAGTCGGGTTTCTTTTCCAATACCAAACCAAGTCAAACCAACCACTAGTCGGGTTTTTTTTCTCGATTTGCGATTTGATTCGATTTTCGGTTCGATTTTGTACACCCCTACTATTAAATGTATTTTCATTTTAAGAACTCAGCATTTACTCTGAGTTACTCCTTATAGCTCATGGAATTGAATTATGACTTAACTAATTAGAGTCGATTTTTCATATGGTTACTCAATTTGGTAAAATTATTTAATAAAGTGACTTATTATTTTTGTTCAAATAAAGTAACTCAAATTTATGCATTTGTTTTACAAAGTAAATAAAATTATTAGAAGCCACTTTAAAGTGAGAGAGAAAGGGCTAAAATATTCCCTGAAGTTTGAACTTTGATTAAAATAGTCCTTATTCTTCGATATTGAATAATTATAGCCCTTCAACTATTTTTCACCTTTTTTTTTACTTCATAAATTAGATTCTTTTGTTCTATTGATAAGTCCATAATATAGATTATACAAAGATAATCATAATATGTAAAAAGTTAAAAAGAGAGAAAGAGTGTTAGTTTAGAGGCAAAATAGGTACAATTTTTTAAAATGAGATAAAAGAAAAGAATATCTATTGTTTAAATTGGAATAAATATTTAATTTTAAAAGCAAAGTTAGAGGGAAAAATGATTTTCACTCAAATAATATTACAAGACTGACAAATATAATACTTGAAAACTTTAACAATTTTTATTACAATGATGAAATCTCCTCACTTTATGTGACGTGGAATGATTTATAATTTTATTGGATAAGACATAAGAACCCCCTAAACTATGATCGAAATCTTAGAGACACGCTCTAACTAAACTAAGGTCCTATTACCCCCTCTCCTCCCGAACTATTTTTTTTTAAAATTTTGTACACCTTTTGGCTTACCGCTTACGTGGTACACTCCGTGACTCCATGCAGTTGAGGCACGTGAGAGATATTTTGATGCCACGTAAGCTAAAAAGAGGTATAAAATTACAAAAGAAATGGGTTCAAGGGGGTAATAGGACTTTTGTTTAGTTAAGGTGTGTCTCTGAGATTTCGGTCATAGTCTAGAGGGTACTTGTACCTTATCCCTAATTCTATATTAGGAAAAATTGTTAAAGAGAAAACACATAAAAAAAAATCCTTAACTTGGCTCGGTAACTTACTTAAACTACACGGGTGTTCAAATACCCCCTTAACATCTTTGAAGTGAATTTTTTTCAACCCTCCGAACACCTGCCAGTTGAAGACTGAGTGTTGTTAGGCACGCACGTTTTCATTTGTTCACGTCGTTAAGTGTTTAAAAAAATAATTTACATGTTATATATAACTCATCCGTTCCCAAAATAAAACCGAACCCATTTCTAAACAAATATTCCTAAATCTCAAATCCCATTGTCATTCTAAAACTAAACCTAGCTAATTTGACTTTATTGTGAAGGGATCTTCAACGCATATTGTGAAGGGATATTCTTTTCAAATTTATGGTGTTTCCCGACGAAAACAAAGTTACCATGTTAGTAATTTGCGTTTGGATGGCTGTAGCATTTGATTAAATTTAGGGTTTTGCCTAAAGTTTGAATTTTACCTTTTCTCGAAGAACAATTATTCCTTTAAAGATTCAACTTTTAGGTTTGAAGAGCTAAGATTTGAGATGAATCAAGAAAAAGATAATAAATTAGGGGTGTGTTTGGTATGAAGGAAAATATTTTCCTATAAAATGTTTTCTTGGAAAACAAGTAGATTTTTGACTTATTTTTTCATGTTTGGTTGGTGAGTATAAAATATTTTCTGAAAAAGATTTTTTAGTGTTTGATTTATGAATGAAAAATTATTTTGAGAAAATATCTTTTATTTTTATTAGAGAGTAGAAAATAATTTTTGAATTGAAATTGAAAATATTTTTTAAAAACAAACTTAATTTTTTTTTGTGGGGAGGGAGTGGGGGTGGGGGGTAGGGGTGAGGGTGGGGTAAAAAAAAAATGAAGTTGAAAATATTTTTTAAAAACAAACTTAATTTTTTTTTGTGGGGAGGGAGTGGGGGTGGGGGGTAGGGGTGAGGGTGGGGTAAAAAAAAAATGAAGTTGAAAATATTTTTTAAAAACAAACTTAATTTTTTTTTGTGGGGAGGGAGTGGGGGTGGGGGGTAGGGGTGAGGGTGGGGTAAAAAAAAAATGAAGTTGAAAATATTTTTTAAAAATAAGCTTTAAATTAATTTTTTTCAACAAAAAAAATTGATTTTTTCAAAAAAAATAAATTGTAATTTGAAGTTGGAAGAGAGTTTTGGAAAGTATTTTACTTAATTTTTGAAGGAAAGTCATTTTCCTTAAATTTGAGGAAAATGAGTTGATTTGGAAAACATTTTCCAAAACATTTAACCCAACCAAACATGAGAAAATTGGATACCAAACACACCCTAGGTCGTCATTTCGGATGATTGAACTGGTGAGGGAGAAGAGGAAATTAGGGTTCTTTGAATGTGAAGATTGTTCTCCAAATGGATAATGGGTCGAATATTACCGTTGGAGGGACAAAATATTTTTTTAAAAAAAGGTAAATAAAATGATTAACGCTCCGAAGAAAGTTGTATCAACACGCGCACTAGGCTAGCGTTAGAAGGGTTGAAAAAAATTCACTTCAAAAATATTAAAAGGGGTATTTAAACATTCATATAGTTTAAGTGCTAAAATAAGTTATCGGGGCAAGATCAGAAGGGTGTTTTATGTGTTTTCTCTAAATTTACCTATTTACTATGCAAAATGATTTACATTACCCTTCGTAATACTTATCAATACAAAAATATCCCAAACATTAGCTATATGTAGGGGTGTTCATGGTTTGGATAAAAACCGATTCAAACCGAAAAACCAAACCAAACCGATTAAATGAACCGATTTAATTTGGGTTTTGATTTGGTTTGGTTTTAGATTGTTAGTAACCGATAGTATTTGGTTTGGTTATGGTTTTGTTCGAAAAAAATTGAGAAATAACCGAACCAAACCAACAAGTTATATACATAAATTTTATTATTATACATACATAATATATTATATTCATAAACAATTTTAAAGATTTTATATATGTTTCATCAAAATTTATTTATAATTTACTTATGAAAGAAAAAATGTCCAAGGTGAGAATATTTTTTCTTATTGGTTTCATGTATATGAGTGTCTATGAAAATTCTTTGTGGGACTGAAAATGTCATTGCCTCTTCCTTCTATGCCAAAATAGTGAATTTTGAAGTTTTATTCAGTAAATTCAATGATTGAAAGTTTCTATAATGCCAGTCATTCTAACTATTTTTTTGTTTTGAAATGGATTGTTGTCACTTTTTTCACGTTTTGAATGAATTATTCTTTATTTTTATGTATGGTTAATAACCGAATAACCGAACCAAACCAAACCAAAACCGAAAACAACCAAAACCGATAAATATATATTATATTTGGTTTGGTTTGGTTTTGATAATTTTAAAACCGATTAAGTTGGTTTGGTTTTGGTTTTTGACCAATAACCGACCCAAACCAAACCGTGAACACCCCTAGCTATATGATTCAAATATATCGCTACTCCATTCGGCATGTCCAAAATGGATAGTACTCAATCCTACATGACAATTACTCCGTTTCAATTATTGTCTTACTTTCTAAAAAAAATATGTCAAGTAAAAAATGCACAAACAAATTAAAACAAAAAAAATATATCATTTCTCAATTATATAATCATGGAAGAAAATAAGTACACTTCACCAAAAGGAGTGAGACCGGACCAAAATACAAGTACTCGAAGGAAGATTTTAGACTAGGGCTCACCTATATCTCACGCGCAAGAAGTAAATTGACCATTTTGCCTTGCAAATTCAATTCTCACATTAAAAAAGATAATTCACTATAAGACATATAATTTTTTTATTTTGCACAATAATAAGGGACATTTTGTTTTTCAGGTAACACTAAAAAGAATAAATGAAAATAATCCACAAGAATAAAGTGGGAAAAAATACTTTCTTCTTTACATAATTAAGACAAAAGAATAGACTCTAATTAGAAAAAAATAATAAAAAATTAGAGGACTAATTCCAACATGAGCTACTTTTAGGGACCTTCTTCAGCTAGTTGTTGTGTAAATTTCTTTAAAAAGCAATTGTTAGTTAAATTACTAATATTATGAAATATTTTGTCCAATGAATCTTTATATAGCAATTGTCTAGATCAAAATCTTTATCTAACAATTGTTAGTTAAAATGAATCGTTTTTTTTTCTTATTTCTAATGTTACTAGTCATAATTTTTTCGATGATATTTTAGCGTAATAAATTTCAAGAAAGATGATGAATTTCATCATAAAGGTTGATTCCAACAAATAATATCAGAGTTAAGTAAGAGTTGGTGTTTGAGTTCTTTGTTTGATTTTTAATTATGAGAAATATATATATCATTAGTTCGATTTGATTAAATTCAATTCAATTTTTCTAAAATGATTTTTTCGATATGGCTTTAAATAACAAAACAATCACCAAACTACCGATATAATTTCATACATACGTAAGTCATAACACTATAAAAAAAACACAATATGCAGGCAGCAAAACAATATTTTGAAGTTTTTGAACACTTCGTGTATGTGCTGCAAAATGTGTTGGCCTCAACACATGCAGGCAGGAAAACACGAGTCAAGATTTGAAATTTATGGATTCTTAATTTTAATTTTTTTTAAGTTATTGAATTCTAAATTAATAATTTATATATATTCAATAATTTTTTATGATAAATACAAAATTTGAATTAAAACTACTGAATTCGACCCAACAGGAACAAGCATATTTAAAACAAGCACCACTGCAGCAGCCAATAGATGTGGTTTGGGCCATGAAAAATTTTGGTCCAAGTATAAGTAAGTGATGGAATTTACATTATTTTTAAAAAAAACCTTTTTACCAAAATCTTGATTTTTTGGTGCATTTAAAAATTGCCATCTTTAAATCAAACATCGAATTGAACTTGTGAATTATTTTTTACCCTAATTGATGAATCGAATTAATTCAAACCAATTTGATTTTTTTGATATTTATTCCCAGCCCTAGAGTTAGGTCTTCTTATACATAACATTTAATTTCCTACTCATTTGCTTAATTACATCAGAGCGTCTCAGTAGTGAAGCCACTTTATGATTAATAACGGTCAAAGAGGCACAAATGACATATATTTATATGAAAATTACACGATTTAATTAGATACAAATTTTAATTTTATCTATATGTATAATATTTTGGCTCTACTTATTTTTTTTGTATTTTTTATTTTATAATATTTCTGACTTTGTCACTTGATATAATCTTATGTACGATTAATTAAGGCACCGCCCAAGGCAGTTCGTGATAGCTATTAGTGCACAACCTACCTATGTACGAACTTTCTCTTTTTAAGTACAAATTAATTTAATACTTTTGTGATACTTTCATTGAATTAAGATTCAAAATATAAATCGAAAGTAATTTAACTTTCACTTTTCCGAAAATATTTGAACTGACAAAGTCATCTTAAATTGAGATATACTCATGTTATTTTAATAACAATATGTTTTTCCGCTTTTACTTATTGAGAAGGGTTTAAAGTGATGAGTTTCATTGAATTTAAAAATTCAAATAGACAAAAGGTTAGGTAGAAAGACGCAGAATATAAAATCATACAAGTACAAAGATTTTTAAAACTATTTCGATCATTAAAACTATTTTAACTTAAAAAACTCATAAATAAATCACTATGAACATACTCTTTTCTCCTTTCGATATCAGAAAATCGCTTTTTATAATAGGAGGTTTACTGTGTCCTCGACTTTTTAGTCATGTTTTTGTGGGGAGAGTTTCCAATTGTGAGGGAGTACTATTTTAATGTATGTGAGAGTCTGACAATGCAGTAAAGTGGCTTTGATATCATTACAAATCTCTTTGTTCAACCCTCTTATAATTGCTTCCACAAAAGTTATTATTACTATCAAAGTGAGGCAGTTAACTTGCACCTTTAATTTCTGCATGCCCTACTTGCACCTTTAATTTCTGCATGCCCTACTCACACACTAGTCTCTTCCCATCTATGTATACACACACTCTACCAAAGCAGATTGTTACCAAATCAGTATGGAAAAGAATTCCTGACAGAGCAATTAAGAAATATTTACATAATTTGATCACTTGAAAGTTATAGGCATGGTAGGCTTGAAGGGGCTATAGGCATGGTAGGCTTGAAGGGCCTGATTGAGTTGTTTTAATATATGGTCTGTTTTTTGTTTTAAACTTCCTGCCAAGTTAAAGTATATCATATAAAATAAAATGAAGGTAATATTATTTTTAGGACAATATATGTCTGAAGAATGGAGGTGTAGTGCAAAAATTTTGTTGTACAAGAACAAAAATAATAATCAAAATTGCAACAAGTATAGAGACATTAAACTGTTGAGTCACACTGTGAAAGTGTGAGAGAGGGTGATAGGGATGAAGGTGGAGAGGGGTGTATTTATTTTCGAGAATTAGTTCGAATTTATGCTGCAACGATCTATACCACAAAAAGTCATTCACCTTGTAAGGAGATCGACTGCTAGAGAGTATAGGGAGAGAAAAAGGAATTTATATATGTATTTATCGACCTATAAAAGATTTACGACAAAGTCCCATGGGATTTATATATAGTATCCATTGGGGTGATCGACGGTGACGTCATACATCATTTGGTATATAGGATGGAAAATAGAGACTCGCCTCTGGAGTCTTGTATGATAAAAGGTACCACCAAAATTTAAAGATAAATTCTACAGATTGATGGTTAGATCGACTATGTTGGATGATGAAGTATTGGCCAGCCAAGACCTCACATGTTCAATAAAATGAAAGTTGTGGGGATGAACATGTTGAGGGTAAATGTGTGCTTGCTAAGAGAGATTATATTGAAAGTAAAGAGACTTAGAATAGACCTATGTGATTGAAAAGATGAGGGAAGTGATCCTAACTGGTTTAATCATGTGAAGAGGAGAAGTGTAGATACCTCATTGAGGAGGTGCGGGAGGTTGACAATAGGCGAATATTAGGAGAGGTAGATGCATGGTTAAAGAAATATTATGGGAGATGATTAGACAAGACACAGTACATCTTGAGCTTACTAAGAATGTGACCTTAAATAAAAGGATTTAGAGGTTACGAATTAGGGTAGAAGATTAATTGAGAATTGAGAGTTTTCTCATCCTCTTGCGGAATAGGCTTGGTGGTCATTCTTGGGCCTTCTTTCTTACTAGTTAGTAGTATTATCACTATTCTCGTAATTTCTTGTTTTTCATTTATCACATATGTTCTTTTGTGCTTTGGTTATCACATTATTTTATGTTATTACTGTTATTTCCGTTGTATGTTGTGTACGTACACTCCATTTCACATTATATTGTTGTTATTACTACTCTCATTTCTATATTTCCTTTTTCAAACTCCTTGTAAATATTCTATTTTAAGCCAAGAGTTGTACACAAAATATGTTAAATGTTATTGATCACTTAAACATTATAGCATTTTTATTTCCTCATTAATTGATAAATTCTCATCGACTAAACATAATTAACTTAACTAACTGAAATGTGTGTTTTAATCTCCTTAGGTAGAAAGTATGTTATCTTTAGTTCATTTTCAAAATTATATTACCTTAAAAAAAGTCTCAATAAACTGCATCATTACAATCCTAGTAATTACATTAGTATTAATTACGATATGATTTTCCAAAGACTTTTAATGATATTTCGTTCATCCCATATTAGTTGATCATTATATTAAAAATAGTTGTCTCATATTAGATGTACATCTTACTAAATTAAGAAAATATTAATTATTTTTTCTATATTACCCTTACAATTAATTCTTTTTGAAAGTGTTCACATTTATTTGTAAAATTCCTGAGAAGTTTTTCAAGAGGTTAATTAGTAAAAATATCTTCTTATTTATGATTTTATTAAATAACGTGTAAAATAAAAAATAATCAACTAATACGAGACGAAGAAAGTAATATGGGCAGAAAAGGGTGAGGGTATATATGTAATATAAAATGATTTATTGTTCCAAAGAAAAACAACATTTTAGTTAAAGGCACTAGCCAGCTAGGTCTATACTGTACATTCTCTGTATGAATTAATGAAAGGCTATTGTTATTTAGTGCTGGGTAGTTGTATGATATTAATAATATGATAATAATATTTGCAAATTTTTTATTTAAATTTTGGGTCCATCATATTCATGATACAGTGGGATCTGTACACATCCTTTAATTTATACCATTCTTATTTATATTTCATTAATTTCTTTCTTGTCCTTTCTTAATTAATCATTTTTATTCAAAATTCGTTCAACCAATTATTTCACCTAATAGTAAATAATCAATTCACATTTTTCGTATTTATTTGTTAAGCATCAATTTGGTATTTGGATTAATTTTATTACGGATATTTCTTTCGTCCTATATTAGTTGTTCATCTTACTAAATCAAGAAAATACTAATCAATTTTTTCCTATATTATCGTTGTGATTAATTCTTTTTGAAATTGTTCGCATTTGTTTGTAAAATTCTCAACAAGTTTTTAAGGGATGACTTAGTAAAATTACCTTCTTATTTATGATTTCTTTCGGGAAGTGATAAATGACCAGAAAATTTGGTGAGAATTTGGCCAGAAAATTAAAAAAACCTATAATATTTTTTTTATTTTAAAATAAATTGATCTTTTTTCTATTTTTTATTTAAATGGTATTAAAATTAAAAGGGTAAAAATATTTAAAAAGGTAAAATAATATAGATAAAATATTATTCTGGCCAAAAAGATTTTTCCATTTCTTAATATGCATGTTAAAAGGAAAATGATCAACTACTAATATATAATGAATGGAGTAGTTCATAATGTAATAATTGTCCTAGCTAGTTTTTTCTAATTTGCGTTGAATGGAAAATAACGAAAAAGAATATTTTTTTAAACAAAAAAAAGTGTCTTTTTTTCTTTTAGTGTCTTTTCTTTGAAAAAGACTTATCCTATTATATTCATATATGCGATGAACCTTATTGCTCGTATAAAATTACGATCGCTAATACTAGTGAGACTTTCGTTTTTCTTTCTTTTGATTTCAAAAATGTACTCATTTTAAATTTGTACCCCTTCAATTTGGGTGATATAGGATTGTTGAGTTTTCGCCGTTGAAATTTATTGTTTAAAGATAAGTCTCTTAATTATTATACTATTTCTGCCCTAAAGCAAAGGAATTCGTTCTGACCTACCACCTTGATAGAAATTGTCAAATTTAATAGTTTTATAAATGAATCCTTGTGATATAATTAGTTCTTTCTTCGAGTGATGATTAAGAACTATGCAAATTAAATTGTCAAGATTTTCAAATCAAGACTAAAAAACTCAATCAATAAAAAAAATAATTAGTGACTTTGCTTTTCACACGAGACCAAAAAGGAAGCTAGCGAACCTTTAAGTTTAATGAAGCATATTTCGAGAGTGTTTCATTTGTTGTAAAGACATCGAAGGAACTACATATATGAACGGTGACTAATAACAAATTAACATTTTCTATTAAAGATTTTTTTTCATATTTTGGGGTTGAACCTGGAACTTGTAGTTGAGGGAGAAGCAACGAAGTATTGAGAATGACCAAACAAATCTATTTTAGCAATATTAAATTATTAAGATCGTAACAAATTAAACACCAAGATTTTCCTTCCTCTTGAAAAATCTACATAAGCTTAATCACATATAGCTCAGTATAGGCTTAAAAGAAAAATAAACTAAAAAGTTATAGAATTATAACAAATTATTACTAAAAATAAACTTTCTATAATAATTTGTACAAAATTTGAAATTGGTGAATGAAATTAAATTTTGAATCACCAATTAATAGAATACAAACGAAAACTAATGAATAGAAATTAAGATTACTATACCTCTAACGGAAAAATATATTAGTCCCCACCAAACAAAGAAATAAAGCAGACAGCTGGTGTACTAAGCTCTCGCTCATCACAATATGTTATTTTCAAGTCTTTCTTTTCTTGTTATGAAGAGGATTAGGGCCGGTAGGAACTCTCCTCATGTCGGACTCAAAATCTCTAGCAATTGTTGGTGCACTTGCCTGAGGTTGAAAATTAAGTTGTTGTTTTCTCATAGACGATACGTATGGACGGGGAAATGGGGCCGGTGGTGGTTGCCGGATGTCAGTGGTGGTGGTGGTGGTGGTGGAGAGGAGTAGGAGGAGGAGGAAGAGGAAGAAAATGAAATGAAAGAGACTATTCATGGTTAAAGAATGTTGTTGTGTTAAAGTATGTAGAAAAAGGTTGGAATTTGGTGGATTATATATATGGCTAAGGTTGGTCCAAAAAATAAGATTGATTAAATACATAAAATTCCGTGCCTTCATAAGTGTTTTGACATTGAGTTTTCACACGTACGCTTAGCCCTTTTCTTTTCGTTTTTCACTCGTTCCATTAAAGGTTCGATTAAATTTAAATTTATATTTTGAATAAGATTTATTTTATTTTTAAGGACTCAGATTTGAGATTTTTAATTAGCGATAGAGAAATCTTAATTACCTCTCATAATTTATGATGGCCACACAATTGATGATTTATGAAAAATTAAAAATTTGTATTTTCGTATATGTTTTTTTTATTCAAATGAATCGGCCGTGGTTCTCCATGTGCCTCAAAACACACTCTCTGTTTCCTTTTATAGCTTACTTAACTTGTTTTTATATTATATTGCCCTGATTTATTTGTTAATGATCATGTTTTATTTTTCACCCTGTCGTTTTTATAATAAATGTACATCCTAACCTTACTTTTTCTTTGTAATATTATAAATTTATTTTTCAAATTGCTTATATATGGTATTATAATGTAGTCTGTCTAACTATCATCATGTATACTTACCTTTAAGTTTGAGTGACGCATTCTTATCACACTGTATACTTCTATTTAATCCACTCCTCATACGGTGTGTGATCACATCCTCGTTAACCTCTCCATTATCTCGGATTACTGACCTCAATTATTTGAAAATTTCACTCTTAACTGGCATGCCAAGCTTCACATCTATGCTCGCTTCATGATGAGTCACTTCATTGAACTTGGACTTCAAGTACTCAGTTTTAATCTTGCTCAACTTGAAAACTTTTGACACCAGACCAAGGTTTGTCTGTAAACCTCTAACTTTGTGTTAACTCCACCTTGTGTTTCATTAAGCAGAAGTATGTCAGCAACAAATAATGCACCATGATACCTCCCTTGGAATGTTTCATATCAGTAAATCCATCCCAAATGCAAATAAAAATGGGCTAAAAGAATGATATTCCTGATGCAACCCCATCACGATTGGAAAGCGATTTGAATCACCCCATTACCCTAACGTGAGTCTTAGAACTATCATACACATCCTTAATCACTCTACTGTAAGCTACAAGAACACATTCAGCCTCCAAACACCTCAAAAGAACCTTCTTGACGACTTTCTCATATGCTTTGTGTAGATTTATGAACACTAGTCACTCGTCCTCAAGATACTTCTCTACCTATCTTCTAATAAGGTAATGACCTCTAAAATTAATCGCCCAAACATGAATCTTAATTAATTCTTAAAAGTAGACACGCCCGTCCTCACCTTTCTTGCACCACTTCGTCCCAAAACTAAAATATATATTTTTTCTCATCAATTTAAGTAAAAAAAATAAAATTATATATGTTAGTTTTACTCTTGTTATTAAGTAATTATAGGGTATTATTAGTTAAATTTAAGAGTTAAAATATAATTAATATGGATAGCTTAGATAAATAAATACTTGATAAATAATTTTGTACGGGAGTAACTATTTAGAATGACGGTGTTCCTCCCACCCCCACCCCTTTTTGGGGTGACAATTGAGAGTGAGATTTTTTTTTCATTCACTGTTCGAAGTCTCTATTGGAGTCACGATTAAATTCAGACCACGCGCTATAAGACATATTTGAGGGTGACACTCCCAACATAATTTTTTTGATACTCAAAATTTAAATCTGAAACATTCAATTAAAGATGAAGCAATCTCATAACTGCATCACAATCCATATTGACCCTTTGAGAATGAGATTACTATTTAATGGGACTGTGATATTTTGTGAGTGGGAAAAACTTTGGCGCTTTCGGAAACTTTGAGGGGAAGTGAAGGTTTTGTAATGTCACTTTAATTACTTAAAAAACGTAATTATCATCTTAACTTTCATTTTCATATGGTAATCATTTTTCTTAAGAATATTTAATATAAGTTGGTGATATACGCGTTGAGGGCATTTTAGTCATAAAGTGGTCAAAGTCAAATGCCGACGCACTCATTAGTGATATTAATAATTAATATATATCATAGGTTATTTGATTTTGTGGAAATTAGTAGGACAAGAACCATCAATAAGGTGGAAGACTTGTAATTAATTAGAATAAAAATATTGCATGGGTCGGTCAATGGGAACCCTTGAAATTGCTATTCAGCTAGGGATTGGTGTTCGGATCGTTCAGATTGGATATAAAAATTTGGTTTAGATTTTTAATTTTTGAATCGAAGAAATTATAATTTAAATTATAAGTTCAAATAATTGAATTGTGTTGTTTAAAAGGTTAAGTACACAAGTGACCTTTTGCCTTTAGGTCAATACATTTGACATGGACCTAGCCATAAAATTTCAATTTGACATTTAATGATACATGTTTTTATATATGATATACATTTGTGTTTGTTTTACAATAATTCAATAAATATGTGATATAATAATTCAATAAATATATGATACATGTTCTTATATAGACTAGTATTAGCTAATTATATAGTTGTTAATTCATGAACATCTTTAACTCATTTATAGTTAATTAATCATGGTTAAATTAAGTAGTTTGATCCAAACATCATGTGTATTAGATATATACATTTGCTCATTTCAACCAAAGTATTCATACCCTCTTAAGAAATTTATTTTGGTGAATAGTATCTCAAAGTGAATTTATTAGTAATAACACACAATAATTACCATCGTTGAACTTGTTAATTATCCTGAAATTCTGTTGATCTCGAACTCAAAATGCTAGTACTCCC
This sequence comes from Solanum tuberosum, assembly GCF_000226075.1. NCBI lineage: Eukaryota > Viridiplantae > Streptophyta > Magnoliopsida > Solanales > Solanaceae > Solanum > Solanum tuberosum. The sequence continues at coordinate 147,496 of NW_006239186.1, read as the reverse complement.
TCCATCGATTAATATTAGTTATCATGTTTTACTTCTCGAGAGTCAATTTAACTAATCTTTAAAATTAAATTAGCTTAACTCAATTTAATATTTTAAAATTATTAACTTAGATGTTTAAAAACTATAAGAAAATTACTATAAGATGCAATTTTCTTATATCAATATGATGAAAAAAATATAGATATATGTCAAATATTGATCAAAATTCATATAATTTAACTCTAATAAAATAAAACATAACAAGTATTTTGAACGGAGGGAATAGTAGTTGGTCACACTACTTTTCATTTTCTCACCACACTACTAAAATATGCATTTTTCCGACACGGAAAAACTAACGGAACATCATCGGTAATCAAGATTTTGAATAAAAGATCGATGGAACGTGTTTTGCCAGAAATAACTCCAAGCTAAAAATAATCGACGAACACTATCGGAAATTTCTAGTAGTCTCAACTCGCTTTAAACTAAAAATTACGTGCTCTTTTTTACCAACATATTTGAAAAAAAATGGAAAAGTAGTTTATCAAGGAGTACATCAGAATCAGAGGCGGATCTAGAATTTGGAGGTCCTAGGTGCCACATTGTTCAAGTAAGATAAGTGGGTTGGGTTCTTTAATTTTGGGTTACAATCGAGTTATTTATCTTTTTTCGATTTTTATAAACAAATCGATCAAACATGCATGTTAGTAATATTTTCTTTTAGATATTATGAGATTAGAGCTAACTAAACAATTCAATTTTTATTTCTTTTTAAGAATTAGTGGCCTTATTCGCTGAAACTTTGAGGAAAAAAAGAGATTTTTCACACTAAAATTTGAACTTGTATAAACTATCTAATAGTGTTAACTTAATATATTCATATTCCATTGACTTTATGTGTTGTTGCAAATATATAACAAAGAGAATACAAATTTTAGTTTCAATCTAGTCATCTTACTTAGCAAGAACGTTGGTGACGATCGAAAGAAACTTCAAATTAAAAGAACTCTAATAATAATATTTATCATTTTTAAAACTTATATTTCTTAAACTACTATTTAAATATATTCTTAATAATATTTATGTCACGTTCATAATTCATTACTCATTAATTAATAAAGAATAAACACGCAACACTCATACCAAGAGATTAATAATTAGTGAAAGAGAAAGTAAAAGAACTTAAAAATTAATTATGGTGAATAGGAGTCAATTTGAATTAATAAAGAATACTAGTAAATAAATAAGAATGAATGGAAGGGGAAAAAAAAAACTTCACACATTAATAAAAATGACAAAAGAAAAAAAAAACCTTCCAAAAATTAATAATTGCTGCCGACGAGGTTCGAACATGCGCTGCCTGTGTGGCAAACCATCTGCTTTGCCAGTGAACTGCTCACCATATTGTTTAGTGGGTGGCAAAGACAATATATATTAATTTTCTTATACATGTATACATATACATACAAAGTTTTTTCCGAGATTAGTGGGTACCGTGGCACCCCCACGGGTACCCATAGATCCGCCCCTGATCAGAACGTATAAAAATGTAACATTCCGTAATTTTTATGCATAGATTCGAATCATCCTTTATGCGTATATGTTGAATTCGAGGATTTTTAAGTTGTACATATATGTTAAGGTTCTTTACTAAGTGTAGTGAGTATATCAAATGTGTTTTAGGGTCATAAGGTACCTCAAACAACAAGTCAAGTTCAAAGAATTTCTATCGGCTATGTTTTCGCAATTAATTCATGGAAGGATTCACTTCAAATGACCATATCACTTGGTATATAATAAATTAAGTGTCCCGTGACCTATCAAATTAAACGTCTAAGAGTCTTCCTTTTCAACGCCACCAAATTTGCATCATTTTGAGTTTGGAGTAAAAATTTATTACCATTTTACCTGAGACTACCACAATAGAGTTTTCAAAGTCAGTATACGAACCTCATTTACGGGTCGTAAATTAAAGTACGACTAATACTGTCAACACATGATCAAACGAACTTCTGAAAGTCATTTTCTTGGTCGAATTTTTTCGGACACAATTATGAGTCATAAAATTATATACGGGCCGTAATTTGGGCTCGTAGAATGAAATTCCAAAACTTAAAATTTCAGTCTAACTTCCACGGATGGGATCTAAGATATCAAACCACGGACCGTAGATGACCTCGTGGAAGGTTTCTGATATCTTTTAATTGGGTTTGATTTGGTCTTTACCCATTCTTCCAGTGCCTAAGCCACGTCGTTTTAAATTCTATTAGGGAAATATATTTCATCAAGTACTCAGTTTTCTTTTATTTCTAAGCTCTCAATGCTCCAACTAAAAAAGAAATGGCAAGGAAGACAAAAGCTAGGGTTTCAAGGTTTCCATGTAAGTTCTTCTTTCGAGCTTCGTTCTCTAGGTATTTAAGATTTCAATGAGAGTATCCTTTAAATCTCATGCCTAAAGAATTTTTTATTCTCAAGAATTTCATAAGATTGTTAGAAGTAAAGCTAGGGTTTTTATGAAATTATGATCTTTCTTTGATAAGCTATGTGTTTATTGTTTTACTTTGATTTTGAAATCTTATGGTACCGATTTAACATGATTTTTATGGTCATTCAAACCCTTATGACTTTTAAACACAAAAACAAGCCTGATATGAATTACAACCTAAATACATATATTTTAAGATATGACTTTTGAGCTTAGCCTCATATAAGATTCAAGCTGATAAGCGGTTTTCATACCTATGAACATTGTATACTATATATGTTGTTTTAGGAGGATTATTTAGTACCGAGAGGGCGTGGGTTTAGAAAATTCAAGTCTCATAATTACACGCCAACGTAAAATTATATTTTACCGCTTTGTCGGTTGACCTTATGGCCCTGAGAGACTCAGATTACTGGATCCACATATGATAAGATATGATTCTATACTCTGACAAGATATAGGGCAATCCATCCAACTGGATTATAAGTTGGGCGTCTCTTCAGCTCAAATGACGTGTGTCGATTATAAGAACCCCTAATTATGCATTTTTATGATATGTTTTTAAGTCTATATGGTTCATTTTAAGTATGCTATGTTATGGATATGTTCATGTAAAACTATTGGATTAGACTCATCCTCATACATGCTTTGAATGGAGGTTTAAATGATTAACTCCGACTGTTTGCTTTGCAATTCTTTTTTTTTTTTATGTTATTCCAATGTTCCTACATATGCCTTTTAATATGATTATGTTAGTGTTCCTTATGTACTCATTACATTCCTCGTAGTACATTCCTCGTACTGATGTATACCTTTCTTGCGCTTCATCTTTTTATGATGTAGATTTGGTGCTCGTACTAAGACTCGTGGTTAGTGAGGTTATAATATTTTCAGTTAGTATTTGGTGAGCCCTCCTCATTTGAACTCCATAAATTTAGAATTCTAGACTTTTGTTATGTTATCTTTGATTTTGAGTTAGATGTGGGTCATATCCCGACAAACTTATATTTTCATTCTTATAAGTAGTAGAGACTTTATTCAGACATTAGTAATGTAGTCTCATGAATCTATTGACTCGCACAATTTAGTTTTATGTTAAGAATATGTTTTAGCTTATTTCAGGTGTCGTGTCTCAGCTAAGATATAAATTCGAATCGTAACAAAAAATATTTATTTAAATAAATAAAACATTGATAAACACCGCCAATTATTCCATAAAACTAGAGAAATTACTATGAAATAACTGACGGTGTCCATATGAGTTTCGTGGCAGAAATAAAATCAAAAGAAAGTTTCTTCTTTTTTCCTAATTAATTTTCCAATAATTATCAAGAAACAATGACCGCTCAACTATAAAGAATAACAAAAGAATATAATTACAATTCAAACTTGTGATGATAATGTTTGAATTGTAAAAACTATGCTTTTAGTAATTTATTCTCTTGAAAACTTACCACAATAGTTTAAAATCGTAACGGATGAATCGAAACTAAAAGTTAATTAATAGTACTTCATCAAACAAGAAAACTTAGAAATTTCAATATATCGTGTTGGACTTTCAAACAAAGAAAATCGAGTTAAGGATCAAAAGAATAATTAAATTATCCCACTTTATTAGGTTCCACTTGCATATATGAATTATTGAAAGTGCGAGTTTTCTATCCAAACTATCACTCAATGGTTATTAACAAAACACACTCCGACGTTGACTAGGTCAAATATTTGTCTAGAAATGTTTTTAGGTGCATTTGTCCAAAAAATCTTTGTTCACTTGGCATATATAACAACTCTATCTGCCGACACATTAATTTATTTAGTATATTTTAATTGACTTCTTTAAGAATACCCTAAACTCTCCCCTTTCAAGTCAAAGATATTGATGCCACGATAGAGACGAGACCAAGGCTAAAAAGGTGGAAAAGAATATGGTGAATGTCACAGTTGAAATAAATTAATTTATACGTTGATAGTTTTAACATTTAACCTTAAGTTTAACCTAATATTAATTTATTTAGATTTTTCATAGTAAAATTATTTTTCACATGATCTAATTTTTAAACAAAAGAGAGAGTGTTCACGCATCATCATAAATTAGTTGAGGTGTGTTACACTAATTAGTGAGTGATAGTTTAGGTAGAAAACTTATTCTCTCAATAGTTCAGATATGAAACTCAAAAAACAGGATAGTTTAAGTGTGTTTTTAATCTTTAACTCAAGAAAAGTTTAAAACTTATATGGTGCTAGAGTTTCGCACGTAGAAGTTCGAAATTTCGTCATACTATGTCACAACTTATTCACCTATCATGGATTTTTCAACTTCACTCAACACAAAAAAAAAATCAAGTTTAAAGGGTGTTTTAATACTTTATGTTGACTTTTTATAATTAAGACTTTCATGCTCTTATAGGAGTTTGTGACGACTTGCTATGTCGTGTGGCAGATCGAAGGTGTATCTAAATTTGATCAGCTAATTAAAAAGGTATTTTTAAAGCTGTCAATAATTCGGAAACGAAACTAATAATTACTACCAAGTTACTGATTGTAGACTCGAATGTGTAAAGTTTGAACTAGTTTAATTTCAGATTCTTAAGTCTGATTTTGAATTTTAATCGAGTGAATTTTAGGTTTAGCAAACATAAAAATCATATTTGTATGTTATAGCTATAGTTTGTATAATTGCGCTCCATAACAAATTTTATGTTTGTTATGACTATTAATCTGTATATTTCGGTATATATATACATAAAAAATATGTATTTGGGTCTATTTGTATATTTAGGTATACAAATGGGTCCTGCATTTGTATATTTTGGTATACAAATAGGTCCTGCATTTGTATATTTCGGTTTATTTGAATATTTCGATATACAAATGGGTCCTGCATTTATATATTTCGGTATACAAATGAGTCCTGCATTTGTATATTTTGGTCTATTTGTATATTTTAGGTATACAAATGGGATGGCAAAAAACATGGAATGTTTACTACGAATTACAAATAAAAGAAACTATAACTATAATATTTAATTTAAATTAATAGTTTACTATTTCGTACAATTTTCTCATTTTAATTTGCATGAAGCCCAACTTCAGACATATTTAGGTATGAAGTTGGGCTCTGAAAAGTCTAACTCTAAATTTGAATATATGAAGCAAACAATTATTATATTTTTATATTAATATATCACAATATTATTTAACACTTTTCCCCCCTTTTAAATGCATTCATTTTGATATGATAATTCTTCGTTGTGTTCATATAAAGCTCAAATTAAACTAATTATAATGCAGAGGCAAAGTCCTGAAACACTTATTTTCTCTCAAAAATTTGATCAAACACTTTACTTTTTTCAAATGAACACTTTTCATCTCCTAATTCTGGCCAAACAAGTTAGTTCCCCCGTTCACTTTTACTTGTCTATCATTCAAAATAGATTTTTACTTTTACTTGTCACTTTTAATATATCAAGATTTTTTTTCCATGTTTTACTTGTAGGCTGTAGCACTAATTATTTATTCTCCAAATCATTTTCAAGACCTAATACTAAACCTCAATTAATCAGGATACTGTGATAAAATAATTATGTCAAAAATTATTTTTCTTAATCGATATTTCTATTTCAAATAGGCAAAATGGTCTGGTGGACCCTTGTACTTATATGAGTTTGTATTGTGAACCCTTCTACTTATCCATTTGTCATCTGAACCCCTGAACCCATCTAAACTCAACATTTTAAACACCCTTTTTACCCTTTAATTGTGCGTGTACCACAAACGCCTGACACGTAATTTTAAAAATAATTATAAAATGACACGTGTATATATATACCACTTCATGTCATCTTGACATTTTTATTATATTTAATTAATATATTTCTGATTTTTATTTGCCTTTTGCCACCAAACCCACCACTTTCCCCGGCCCCACAATCTCATTTCATTTCTCTTTCATCTTCTTTACACTTTTTTTTTTCAACCTCTTCTACTCTTTTCATTGAAGAAAAAACACCAGCAGCAATCAAGGCAATCCGTCTTTGTTTTCATCCGAATCAAAGAAGAGAGGTTCACCGCTTGAGTGTATATAGTGTATCAACGTCGTCCTAGACCAGTATCTGTGTGTGGCTATATATACCCACATTTTTTCTTTCTCATTTTTTTTTTCATTCCCATAAAATTGTTTGAGTATTTTTGTTGGTTTTGTTTGATTTTTAATTTATCTATGTAAATTTTGTAACTTATTTTCGTATTTGTATGTTGTTTAGTCTAGATTTCATCTTCTATTTATGTCTTTTTTTAACTTTTAGGTTTTTAGTCAATTATACTGATTTTTTGAAATTTTTTGGGGATTCTATTTGTTATGCTTTCAATAACATGTTTCATGATTTCTATTAGATTATAGGATTCTAAGAAAAGCAACTTTCATGATGATGTAGAAAACTACAATAGGATCAACCACAAAATGAAGCAAAGAATTAACTGGAAATGCATAGAAATAAAAGAGGAGTATAACGATGAAAAAAGATGGAGAAGAAATTTAGAGAAAGAAGATCGAAAAAGAGGCAAGAAAAAGCTCAAATTTGTCTAATAATGGTGTTAAATGCAAATAGGGAAGAAGATGACTTTATAAACCCTAATGTGGCTATTAGACCCTTTTAACCAGATTTCACGCTCCTCAGGTGTGTGTATCACACGCCCTTTGTTGTGTTTGCCACATAGGACGCCAAGTCAAAAAACGTGTTTAAAATGTTGAGTTAAGATGGGTTCAGGGCTCCAGATGACAAATGGGTAAAAAGAAGGGTTCACAATACAAACTTATACAAGTACAAGGGTCCATCAGACCCTTTTGCCTTCCAAATATAACAAATAAAAATGAGCTAAGGGAGTATTAGACATTTTCCATTTTGTGAAAAGTTGAACGTGTGAATTCAACAAAAAGACAACATCCTAGACTCGTCAAAACTGAAAATTCAAATTAGAGGACTTTGAAAAGTAGTCCTTTTATGAGACAAATCAATAAATGAAATAAATAATTAAATACAAGGGCTTGACAAATGGAGTAAATTTAAAGACCTATGCTTGATTCTTTTCAACTTTAATTTCTAAATATTATTTATTAAAGTTATGTGGACTAACTCTTTGATTTGGAGAAATGAAAATAAAAGTAAATATGCCATTCAAGATATTTAGAGGGTGTATTTTGTAAATTACATGAACAGTAGCTCAGTAAAAAACTAACAAAAAAAGGGAAAATAAGCACCTTTCGTATATTAGTTTAATTGTTTGAGTAAGGTATTTAATTATACACATCAAACTCAATTGAAACAAAGTCAAGATTTTACAACTTATTAAGACTAATGTAAATAGTTAAGAAATCTCGTGACATATCTTAAGTGATTAAGTTATTTACGTAATGGACGTTTGAGACGCACAAAAGTTTTTCTAAAATTTGAGTAGAAAATGTCTAATAGAAACACTTTATCATGTGTGTTGATGTGCTCATGAATTTAAGTTTTTATTTTATTTTAAAAAGAATTAAGATCTCTTGACCACTATGAACAGAAAAAATAACCTTTTCAAATTTCTTAGGCATAAAAATAAAAATCTCTACAATTTGTAAATTGTTTAGAAGATCAATTCTCACTATATTTGATTCTGTAAAAAGAGTTCTTTTACATGCCAGAATTATTATCCAAATGAGATAAAAAAAAAAAGACATATATCAAGAACAAAATTTGATTTTGTCCAACAAACTTCTCATGCCAACATTCACATGTCATGGAGTCAAAAAAGAATTAATAGAAGTTAATTAATATGTTATAAAGTAGATTTTGAGTAAGTTAATTATACCCTTTTTCTTGTTTTTTTTTTTTGTCATTATTTCTTTGCTTCTTTCGAAGTCACAGGATACTGTTTTTCTTGTAATAGTTATAACTATGACATAAGAAATAAGAGTTCTAAATATCGGAGTAAAGTTATAATAATTTCATAAGTTTTTATGCATTTTTATTGAACAACGGAAGGAGAGCAAATCCAACTAACATAATCACATGAGGCAAAAAATAATTTTCCTCAAATGTAATATCAGAAAATAACGAAATTTATTAGTACTACAAGTAGTAAAATTTGACTTTGGTGGAGTGATCAAGGGCTTCGACTCAAATTTCTGTCAATCCAACGGTTTAGAATTGCAAATACTAAACGTTACGACGGTCGCCATATATAGAATCAGAATTTGAAAAGATAAGGAAAAAAGGCACCATGGAAGACTGTCATGTTAGATGTTTTTTTTTAAAAAAATATCTGGTAACATTATCTACATTGAAGTCCGGCTAAATTCAAAATCATGTCAAGAAGAAGGTAAAACGGTCCCTAACAAAAACAACTCAAAATCAGGGAAACTCAAACCCGAGATTTCTGATTAAGAATGAAAGACAATCGTGATTGGTTATGTTGATGTTTTCATTAACCTCCGTGACATGTGTGTTGATGACGTAATTCTTTTATTATTTTCCACAACTAAAAGTCAAAATTGAAAATAATGTACTCTACTAAAAAATAGATTTTTCCTTTTTACTTTATTAACCTATTTTTATTTGTCCATTATATTATTAAAAATAAAATTAGAGTTCGACTATTTTGATTTCGCGCAACGTAGGGGCCCATTCAGAGGGAAGCTTCCTATCAAAGAAAATTTTCATATCCAAAATTCGAATGCGAGACCTATAGTTACGGGAGAAACAATTTATCTCCTGTATCACATCATTCAGTGGTTTAAAAATAAATTCTAATTTATTTATTCAAATTAAAAAATCAAAAGATAATTTATCATCTAGTTCTAATTTACTCTTATTATTAACTATAGTCATTTTTCAAACATAAAATTCATTATATTCAACAATACCATAATACAAACTTTTATGTAAAGTTATACCCGTCAAATAATATGAAATAGAGCAGTATAATATCTAGAATGTCAAAAACAATACTATATAACAATTCAATCATTTATTGTTTTACTATTTTCAATCCAACTTTCAAATACCCATCTAAAAAATCTCCCAAAAAAAAACAAATTCTTGCAAGTATCAAAATTTCCCAAATACACATTTCAGAATTTTTTCCATGTTTGAATCCAACCCAAAAAACTTTATGTTGAACTTATCCCTTTTCTTTATACTAATTTACTTATCCTCTGTTCCATTACCAGTTAACTCTCAATGCAACAGAGGTTGCGATTTAGCATTAGCTTCATTCTACGTATGGCGAGGAATAGATCTCACTTACATCGCAAATTTATTCAATATCGAAACTAGACAAGAAATCATGGATTACAACACCAGAGACACCATCCCAAATCTAAACAGTGTAATCGCCGGAACAAGAATTAACATACCTTTTCGCTGTGATTGCTTGGAGGACGGCGATTTTTTAGGGCATGATTTTCAATATGAGGTTAATTCAGGGGATACGTATGGTGGAATTGTGTTGAATTACTCTAATTTGTCGAGTGTTGATTTGTTGAGGAGGTTTAATAGTAGATACCCGGAGAATAATATTCCGACTGGTGCGAATTTGAGTGTTGTAGTGAATTGTTCTTGTGGAGATAGAGATGTTTCTGAAGATTTTGGGGTTTTTGTAACGTATCCTTTGAGATCGGAGGAGAACTTGACGTATGTGACGACGACGACGAATGTGAGTGCTGAGTTAATACGAAGGTATAATCCAGATATGGATGCTAAATTCAGTGCTGGAGAAGGGATCATCTATATTCCGGGAAGAGGTTGGTGTTCATGCTCTTTAGTTATGTGTTTGCTTTATTTCCTGCATATAATACATAAGCGTGTTTTTTAACTTTGCTTAGCTACTGTTTATATTCTTATTAATTTGAAAGTGCGTAATTAAACATATAAATTTGTATGAAATTGAATAAGTAAATATACTAATTCTACATGATATAATATGCATCATACACGAACTTATCATTTTATTAGATATAGATTATTCGCATTGCTGAGGGCTATGGTCAAATATAGATGCTAAACAAGACTTTAGAGACCTATAGTAGGTGCTATTGTTGTGATAGTCAACAAGATTAGATGTGTTTTCAAAGGCGGGACAAGGCGTAGCAAAAACCCACCGAGGCATTGTGGGGGTGGGAATGAATGGTGACGGTGATGATAGTAAAAGACTTATAAGGCGTAAATTTTGATATTTTTGTGGCGTTCATCTAAGTTTGGGCGTAAATTTCTTATGGGGTGTATGTAAGGATGCCAAATAAATAGGTTGGGTTGAAATAAAAATTAGGTTGGGGTCATGATCCGCCCAAGTTTATTTTGGACTCAAATGGGCTAAAAACGAGTTTAGTCATGATCCGTCCAATTTGACTCGCTTAATCTCAATAATTTTAAGAAAAATGACCTAAATACCCAAAAATTTCCTACCATTTGAAAAAATTACAAAAATCCCTACTTTATGCGATGTTTCGGTCGGATGCATCACTTTACGCGATGTATCGTTCAGATACATTACTTTACGATGTATTGGGACATACGCGATGTATTGAGACGTTACTTTACGCGATGTATTAGCCAAATACATCACTTTACGCGATGTATCGATCGGACACATCACTTTACGTGATGTATCGGTATGTTGAATGATGTATCCAAAACCAAGACACGATGTATCAAGACGTTGAGGGATGTATCCAAAACCGGGACGTGATGTATCGTCACGTTTTGGGATGTATCCAGATTCCATCAAATTTAAGGGATTTTTGTAAATTTGGAAAAGAATAGGGATATAATGTAATTATGTCTTAACACTATGAGATTTGTGTAAAATCTACTTACCTAAATACACAATTTATTTTAGGAAAAACTACATAAATTGGCCATAAAATTCAAATAATTACAAGTTCATACCCAAATCCAAAGTAATTCCTAAAATATCTATTCTCTCATAAATAATTACAGTACATACCCCTCATTCATTAAGACTGGTAATTTTTGCTTAACTGATACCATATATTGTATTGATATTATTAAGGCTGATAATTTCGCTTAATTGATACTAAATCAGTATCATGTATTGTATTGATATTATTAAGACTTAAAAAACACTTTTCAAATGAATTAGTCAAACACAAATTGTTTTTTTTTAAAAAACACTTGTTTGAAAAATTATTTAAAATTTTTTTTTAATAGCAATGTCAAACAGACTCTAAATATTCTAAAGTACCCAGAAAATCTAAGAAAAACATTTTAATATTTTTTTAAAAGTTTTTATCTCCTTATCTCATTCTCCTCATGTTTCTAGTTGGGTCGACCTACTCAAAGCTTGTTTTATTTTCTTTACTTTTTCTCTTCTTCTTTTTTTCTCAACACAATATTCAATTGAAATGGTTGAAGTTGTAGCATACAAACTCTCTTGCCTACATTTAGATTTTTGCGAAGAATCCGTTGTTATTCATATCTCTTTAATGTGATTCTAGTTATATACATATAAAATATAATTAGACTGATAAAATATATTAATTTTTTTTGTCTTTTCATAGTAGCTTTCATCTTTTTTGTCTTTTTAGTGACTTAAACTCATAACTCTAAGATTAGAAGTGAAGGATGCTCTTGTAAGCCTCTTTTGTCATAAAATACAAATGGTGGCTATTCATAGCTCTTTAACGTGATCCTAATTATTAATTAAGTTATTTCAATTCAACGAGTTTCTTTTCATATCTCTTTAACGTGATCCTAGTTATTAAGTTATATCAATTTTACGAGTTTTTTATCCATTTTCATTAGACCATGAGGGAGAGCAAATCAAACTATATAAACTCAAATTGAGTTTAACGATAAAGCTCAAACACAACCTAATTTCTTTGTTCTAGTTTATGTGAGAAGATTCAAATTATAAGAATCATAAATTACATAACTTTCAAGGTAAATTCAAGCATAAATCTCGTTTATTCTGAATGAATTGTCACGACTCAGACCGTCGTGATTGACACCCACACTAACCCTCCGGTGGGAGAACCATTACTACAACCCGACTAAACAACTTAACGAAAAATTAGGCATTTAAAGGTACGAAAGCAGGTTTAAATGCAGAAATTATATAGAGTTCCCATAAACTCCGTAGGTTTAAATAAACTAGCCAAACTAATGCGGAAGAACAACCCCTAGAACCTAAAAGTTATTGTACCAAAACTCTACTAACGACAAGTCTAAGAAAAAAGGGCTTAGCCCTGACACTAAACAAACACCCTAAACAAATAGTCTGAGTCCAAAAAGAGTGGACTTAAACAAGAGAGATCCATGACAGTCTAAAAGAACTGGCTCACCCTTGAATCCGGTCACGCTCAATAATCACCTAGCTGAGGTCTATCAATAGCCGCCTGAAGATACCCTGTACTCAACAAAGAACAAGCAAGTGCAATATTAGTATACAACCACATTGTACTGGTAGAATCACATGGCTATTCCAGTAAGCGAAATATATATAAACAGTCACAACAAAGTAAAACACACATATACAGGATATATATATCAGTTATCATTTCAGGGTCAATGTATAATTCCACATTCTCAATAGAAGTATATATGACAAGTCAATGGTCCTCTCATGGAACCCAAGCCCAAACTGTTAGTGTATCGAAACGTGGTACACAATCCTAATTAGTGTGCCGAATGTGACACCCGATCCCATATGTGAGCCGAAATGTGGCACCCGATCCAAGTTAGTGTGTCGAAACGTGACACCTGAACCATTCAACAAGCCACAATCACAATCACAATGTACATTCTCATAATCATACAATCAAGTGTTGATTCATGGCATACAATCATTCATTCATACTCAATTACATTAGGTGTGATCAATAGGCTTCCTTCACATACATACATGCATTACAATAAAGCAATTATTAACATACATCACGCAAAATATGAAATCACAACTATCACCTACCTCGAAACCAAGCTTGAATCCTCCTGAGACACTTGAGCCTTCCCTTTCCGGATTCTTCCCGCTTGTTCGTGGTCTAAAAACATACAATTAACGCAAGGATCAATAAATGAGGCCTAATTACCCGGATTATAATCAACATTATCAACCCTAGGCCAACCCAAGATCCCAATACCCAAATTAGGGCTTTTTCACCATTAACTTCAGCTCAAAACCTTCCCCCAATGATAATTACCCAAGAAACTACGTTCTACGGATCGAAATACGGATTAGGGGAGTTAAATTCTTACCTTTAGTGCTAGAAGAGGTGGAAAGCTGTCAAAAACTTGCCCTGGGTCGTCCCTTAGCTCTCAAGAACGAAACTTGTAGAATAATAACGTTTTTGGGGTTTATTTCCGATTTAAGTCGCGTCTGTCCCGCTATGGCGCACCTCATCCCACTACAGCGGCCCCGCACCTGGCGGCTTGCACGGAGACAGAGAGTCAAATTAAGAGTTTCAAATCCCCATTTCACATCACACCTTCATCCCATGACACTCAGAAAATACCCGTTCACACTATGATCAGTTTTGGGAGTTCTACTTGCTCGAATTTGATTTCGTAAAATCGTACGGGTTCCTTAACGTCTTAACTATCCACTCACGTGATCAGATTCATAATTAGGTTTCTCATTCGTTATCAGATTTTCCTACACCTCACTAACCCTGATTTCATCCAAATTTGGACTAGGTTAGAAAATTTCAAGTTACTACCAAAAAAATTTCTGACCCCAATTCTTTTCCTCATTGGCTTTTTCCTAACGACGGAATCACGTCGTTACATGAATCGACTTTCTAAAGATTATAATAGACCATAAAACTAATAAAGATTGAGATTCACTATCAACTTCTACAATCTTTTGTACAATAAAATTCACACGATTCAAATTACTTGACATCAATTTTTAAAACTTTTTTTTTTGCTTAAATGAAATTTCAAAGATTAAACAAAAAGTCAAAAACTACAGTAATTACTACTTCGTTGAATTTGTCTTTGGTCAAACCATAATCACCAAGGGCTTCGATTCAATTTTCTTTCGATCTAACGGTTGAGAATTGCCACCATTAAAAAGGCCGCCATGGAAGACCACAGGAAAGTTTCAAAAGCTGTAAGAACACGGCTTTCATTAATTCCCTGACAAGTGCGCTGACGACACAATTCTTTTCATTGTTTTCACCAAAGTATTAAAAAATCTGAACAATAATCATTCATTATTTTACTAATTTTCAATCCAACTTTATCAATAACCCACTCAGTCAACGCTTCCTCCAAAACCCAGCTCAAATTTCCCAGAAAAATACGTTCTTGCATCAATTTCCTTCATACCCATTTCATAAATTTCCAGAAAAATACGTTCTTGTATCAATTTCATAATTACCCATTTCAGGAAATCCAGAAAAATACGTTCTTGAATCAATTTCCCACATACCCATTTCAGAAATTTTCATTCTTTCTTCATGAAACAATGTTTGAATCCCGGCCAAGAAGTGTTTTGAGCTTAGGGGTTTTCGTTATACTAGTTTACTTATCCTCTGTTCCATTACCAGTTAACTCCCAATGTAATAGAGGCTGCGATTTAGCTTTAGCTTCATTCTATGTCTGGCGAGGTTCAAATCTCACTTTAATCTCAGAGATGTTCTCCACCAGTATACCAGATATCGTTTCTTACAACAACAGGGGCAACATCCCTAATCAAGATAGTGTAATCGCCGGGACAAGGATTAACATACCTTTCCGTTGTGATTGCTTGAACGACGGGGAGGTATTGGGCCATGCTTTCCCGTACAGGATTAAAACCGGTGATACTTATGATCTTGTGGCGAAGAACTACTCTGATTTGACGACTGCACAGTGGATGATGAAGTTTAATAGTTATCCTGAGAATGATATCCCGAATACTGGGAATTTAAGTGTTGTAGTGAATTGTTCTTGTGGGAATGGTGATGTTTCGAAGGATTTTGGGTTGTTTGTGACGTACCCTGTGCGGGCGGAGGATAACTTGACGTCAGTGGCTTCAGCAGCCAATGTGAGTGAAGATATAATCCGACGGTATAATCCTGCGGCCGAGTCCATACTAGATATAGGGCAAGGAATCATCTATATACCGGGAAGAGGTTGGTGTTCGTGATCTTTATGTGTTTGTTTTATTTCCTGATAGGAGTTTTATGTCTTGCTTTATAACTTTATGGGGTCGTTTGGTAGCTGGTTAGAGTTGTGCAAATATAAGTAATGTAGAAATTAGTTATGGGTGAATCTATATATTATTTTATGCAGATATTAGTTATGTAGGGATTAGTTATACGAATCTATCAAACGTCGTATAAATTATACAAAAATTAATACATAAATAACTTGTTTCTTATCTAGCTACCAAACGACCCCTAAGGTTTAGTCCTAGTACTTCTTTTTCGGTTCATGTTTTAGTCTCATGGGAAAAGGGAGAAAATGCTCTCTTTTTTAATGATAAGGGAACCCCCAACCACTCGTATGCAATAGCTCACAAACCGCACAAGAGAGCAAACTGCACTAGGCAAGTCCCGTGTGACGAGCTCGGCCTGGAAGGCCAACCCCTGCTGTCACAGGCAAGGAGGCAAATGCATTTTTAAGGAAGGAAGTAGGCACTTTGTCAAAAAAAGAAGTTAGGAAGGAAGTAGGAATTAATTTAGGAAGCAACATGTTTTGTTTAAAGGTAACATTGGATTGAAGTTTATTGTTTACTATAAACTGGAGTTTGTAGTTTGAATGGATAGAATCAATGAGGATTGAATCATCAAGGATGGGTTTTGATGTGTCTAAATGCGCAATGGGAACTTGAAGCAGTGATACAGCACTAATCATGGAGCATTAATGCAAAATTTGTTGATGATACCTGTTTTCTTTCTTCTCTTTTTTGGCGTGATGCACAGTGTAGTGCTGGACCAATTGAACTTTAGCATTGTCATCTGTCTTTGTTCTAAAGTTGTTCGTACATTGGACTAAAGGGGTTCGAAGTACATGATTAACTCTAGTAGTGCTGAACTGCTCATATCGGGAAAATGTGACAATTTTCAAGCATAATAATCTTGTGTGAAATTCCTATGATTTACATAATGCTTTTGATTAGCTAAATTCTAGCTATACCAACTGAGTTTATCGCTGGGTTCCGTAATGGCAACACAAGGGGCAAGCAGTATTCACAAAAAGAAGAAGCACAACTGAGTGACTGTTCTCTGTTGCTTGGCTTCTTTGAGCTCTTCAATCTGCATCCTGGATCATTTCTTCAAACTGCCGACCTGCCTCGATTCCGGTCTTGAAAAAACATTTTTATATATACCACATGGAATGCAAATGTGAAGATTGAGAGATACATTTACCCTCAAAGAGAATTAGATGAAATAAATGTAGAATAATCTTATCAAAAAAGAATGATCTTTAATTTTGTTAGTGATGGTAAAATATCTAGAGGTATACCCTTTTGGAATCACAAACAAGCCCTTTCAAGTATTTTTCAATATCACTCTGTTTTCTGAAGATCAAACAGTAAGTACTGAACAAGAAGGATCAGAGTTATGCTTTTGAGGATCTTTGCCGTCCATAATGGCTCTCAACAGCTTCAGAATGAAAGCTATCTTCTTATAGGTTGAAAAAGGAAAAAGATATAAGGGCTTGCGAGATTCTATTTATTCTTGGTTCTTATTTTGGTACTTTGGATGAGCAGGAGTGTAGTGCGGGCATGTTGCTTGTTAGTCTCTCCTAGAGCAAACTCAAAATGATATACAACAAATGCCAAGATATTGTTGTGTTTTAAATAGAATGCGTTTATCGAACTAAAACTACCTGACTCAAATCTGTGTCTTGTACAAATGCATTTCTGCTAAGACACTGATATGCTCGTGTATCTTTCTGTTTCTCATCATCTTAATGTCAGCCAGCAGGCTCCCTCTTTCAATCTATTTTCTAATAGAACAGTTTGCAATAACTCTGTACTGTTATTTGTGCTGGGAAGAAGTCATAGCTTGATGGTTAACAAATGTCCTAAAAGAGCTTGCTTCTGACTTTGATATTCTCTACACCATATTTTATTTGATCTTCCCTCTTTAATCCATTCCAATTCCTTGATCTGTTTCATATAATGCTAAATTTCTCGGTACCAGAAGTTCAAATTAAAAGAGACTGATACACTTCAAATTACTTTTAGCTTTGATACAACATCTTTTTGACAAATCCTTTTAATCACGTGCTTTACTTATTAATGAATTAATATCTTTTACAGCTGACCAGCTACCATATATGATGCCTTTGATGTTTTTCTTTTTCAATATCTGCATAGTCTAAGTTTGCCAACTAAAATTGGAGAGCAGTAACACATTTAGTACAAATACTTTGTCTGTTTTAGTGATTGTGCCTACTACGGTTCTTAATGTATAAACAGTATTTGAACCATCATTTCTTTCATTATGCAGATAGAAATGGGAACTTTCCGCCGCTGCCAACAAGGTAACTCATTAATAGTTGATGTTAAATCTGACTGTCTTGTTCTCTATTGATCTTCCATTAACTAGCACATTGCTGACATTTATCATTTGTATTGTTTCTCCCTCTGATTTGCAGCACAGATGGTTTGGATCTTTCCTCGTCTTCAGTGTTGGCTTATTTGTTATCCGTTTTCAGACCATTCATGATGATAAAGGAAGTCCTTTATGCTATCTACACTTACTATCGTTGCATATTTCTTAATAATTAGGTTTGTCTGGTGGCGCTAAAGCTGGGATATCTATAGGAGCAATAGGAGTAGTCTTGCTGTTGGCGGGTTTGGTTTATGTAGGATGTTATAGGAACAAAACACAAAAGGTTTCGCTGCTCAGATCCGAAGACCACCTCCATCAGTATGGTCATGGTAGGTGTTGATCCCTGTTCTTTAGTTCTTAATTTCTTATAAGTTATAACATTCATTTATTTGACGTACAACATTTCTTAAGGTGCTTATACTTGGATCACTTTAAGGCTGAAAATGCAATTTAAAGTAGCTGATTTCTTTGTTGGAATTGAATATTTCCTTTAGTTATGCTGCCAACTTTTAGCAAGTATTGGAGTAGTAGAAAACAATGTTTGTTAGTTAACTTATATGTTAACCTTTGTCTTGATTAGGCCCAGAAGGCAGTATGACAGTTAAAGCTGCTGATTCCGGTCGCCTGGCTGATGGCAATTCTCCAGGTCTTTCAGGCATAACTGTGGATAAATCTGTTGAGTTCACTTATGAAGAGCTTGCTACTGCAACTAATGACTTCAGCATCGCTAACAAAATCGGACAAGGTGGTTTTGGTGCGGTTTATTATGCTGAGCTCAGAGGCGAGGTTTGAACTATTCTTAAATCTTACTTCTCCGTATAACCTGTTGTATTATGAAAGAAGTCATTCTTTTTAGTTCAGATCTCATGAAGTAAGTGGGTAAACAGTAGTCCAGAGAAAGGAGGAATAAGTAATAACAAAGGGCAGGGAAGACACATGCAGAAGAACATTCAACAAATAAATGAATTGCTTAGTCATCTGGTGATGCTCCAGACTTCCAGTGATGCATTGACATACATTATATCCTGTATATTTTGCACATATTAATCATAACCAACACTGAATCGTGATTTCACTTCTCCACTGGGTGGGATGTCCCGTGATTTTTCTGTGGTTGTACTTTTTTTTAAAGTTTTAACCATAACCAACTTAAAGAATTATTCAAGTGTCTTTATACCCAGTACTTTTTGTGCTGTAAACTATTTCAGAAAGCAGCTATCAAGAAAATGGACATGGAAGCTACAAGGGAGTTTCTAGCTGAATTGAAGGTCTTGACAAATGTTCATCACCTGAACCTGGTAAAAACTAACTTCTCTGCCACTAGAGGCATGTCTCTTCTGACACTATTTTCATTTTCTCATTTGAGAATACATACATGATACATATATACAGGGTGGACCCACATGTAGCATTCTGGGTGCTCGAGCACCCATTGACCCACCCTGAACTACATATTCTTATACTGCAATTTCTTAAAATTGGGATATAAGAGCTGAAGAGCACCCATCAGTCAAAACTTGGGGTGGGTGCTTTGGTTGAGAGCCAGATTTAAGGGGCATGGTCAGCTACGTTCACTGTTCGATTCCCTGATAAAACAATTTTAAGAACTCCTGTTTTCCTTTTCTTACTCGACTTGTCCTTCTTTTTCTCCCATAAAACACTCTTTCTTTTTTATACTTTCCTTCTTCTTCTTCTCTCTCCTTTTTTTTACAACTTCTTTCTTTCATTTTTCATTTGGTTAATCACTTTTTTTAATGTTTCTTTTGGTTGATTTTTTTTTAATTATCATTGTGTTCAAATAATGTTGCTCTTATATTTTATGTGATTGCTAGCAATTTTATATTAAAGGAATGTCAGCACCCACGACCTTAAAATCCTAAATCCACCACTGCATATATACACACACATAGAGAGAGGGGGGGGGGGGGGCGCCAAAAAAAA
>NW_006239186.1:102439-127060 GCF_000226075.1 Solanum tuberosum | reverse complement strand
CTCCACTAAGACCATGGGGTGAGAGGGGGGGGGGGGGGGGGTCGCAATACTAAAGCAATATCAATTCAATGAACTAGTTCAAAATAAATTACGTAAGCCAAGTGATTGCATTAGCTTGGTAGTCTTGCTGCTTGAGACATCTATCCTAATATAAAGCATAAATCAAGTAGTGGCTGCCACTTTAATGTTTGTTATGATCCTTGAAACCTATACTTGGAGTACCTTAGTTGTTACAATCTGCCATTCATTTACAACTGAATAAATTGCTTTAAATGCACCTAGAGTGCTCTGAAGAGAATTAAGGCCTCGAAGGGAATGGGTGCTGCAAACTACGCTAAAGCTAAAAGAACAAGGTTGGAAAAGTAAAATCTTAGATACAAACTTATAGTTGTAAAGTTATCAAGTGATGAGTGAGGTCTTGTTTTGATGCGGGTAATGACACACTTCAGGAAGGGTATGTGACCACTGTGAGATGATTAAAATCCACTTTCTTGATTTGATATCCTGAAGAAAGTGCAATAGTTGCTGCAACTAAGAGATTCCAGGGGATTCGTTACACTTGTTATTGAGGTTTGTAGTTTGGACAGGGTCTTCAACATTCTTAAACGGGAGGGCCATTGAAACTCAAAACATGGTGTAATTCTTCTTTTTCTTTACACTAGACTGATTGTTTCATTGATATCGAGTGCAGGTGCGCTTGATAGGCTATTGTGTTGAAGGTTCCCTCTTCCTTGTATATGAATACGTTGAGAATGGCCACATAGGCCAACATCTACGTGGTGCAGGTATCTTTGATGTGAATTAAATCACATTTCATAACTAACAATCTTTCAGTAATAGTTAGTTCCTTAAAGAACTTTTACTCAATCTGGTCAATTTATCTCCAGGAAGGGACCCATTGCCATGGTCTAAGAGGGTTCAAATTGCTCTAGATTCAGCTAGAGGTCTTGAGTACATACATGAACATACCGTACCAGTTTACATCCATCGTGATATTAAAACAGCAAATATTCTGATAGACAAAAACTTCCATGCAAAGGTTTGTCAAGGGGCACCTCTTTTGTGTTTGTCTATTGTGGGAGGCTGTTTTGTAATCGTGTTAATCGTCTGATTTAGGTTGCAGATTTTGGTTTAACGAAACTGACTGAAGTTGGAAGCTCATCTTTGCAAACACGACTTGTGGGTACATTTGGATACATGCCTCCAGAGTAAGTGTTTTCCCATTTTGAATTGAAACCTTAAGAGTAGTAATAGAGATGTTCCTCACCCTATTTTTTTCTTTGAAGAAGAGAATCCATTATTATTATTCTGAGAGTTGTTCCATAATTATGTCGGTGTATCCGTTTTTTGTTAAATGACCGGTGATCAGTGCACGGTCAGTCAGGAAAAGGGTAGTTCTAATTATAAACCAAGGTTTTCTCAATGCCTTGCTCAAAGCTTAAGTTGTTGCTTTCTGATTAAAACATTTCTTTTGAGTGCCTCATGTGACAGATTAGCACATTGCTTTTCTACAGGTATGCTCAGTATGGTGATGTCTCTCCTAAAGTTGATGTTTATGCTTTTGGTGTTGTCCTATATGAACTAATTTCAGCCAAGGAAGCGATTGTCAAGCCAAATGGTTCTGTAACTGAATCAAAGGGTCTTGTTGCTTTGGTAAATTTCTTTACATATTTCTTCGAAAGGACTATATGTTTGCTCTTCATTCCTTTTACTAGTTTCCTCCTCCTTCACTTTGATAGGCAATTTATATTTATATAACACTCTGATGCTAGTTTTTCGTAGTATTGATCCCTCTTTTGCCTTTGTTTATCATAGTTTGAAGAAGTACTTAATCAGCCAGAACCTGATGAAGATCTTCGCCAACTGATTGACCCAAGACTCGGAGACGACTATCCCCTTGATTCAGTCCGGAAGGTAATAAGATTTTAATGAAACTTGCATTGGTAGTAGCTAAAACAGTTGTTTCTTTCAGCTTCTTACAAAAAGTCCATTTCTTCACTAATCACAGATGGCACAGCTTGCCAAAGCTTGCACCCATGAAAATCCTCTAATAAGACCAAGTATGAGATCAATAGTTGTTGCGTTGATGACACTCTCTTCGTCGACAGAAGATTGGGATGTTGGATCTTTCTATGGAAATCAAGGTATGATAAACCTCATGTCTGGAAGGTAGTAAACCAAAATTACGCTCCCACACGCAATTAACATTTCATTCAGATCCATGCTGTTTAAGCATTGGATATGTGTACTACTTGTGCATTTTTACTTGTATAGTACTTGCTTGAATAGTGTAAGAAAAGCATAGAAAGATGTATTTCATTTGTAACATTTAGCACATACTTTGTGAGTTAGAAATGGAACATTTCCTCATGAGGAAATACATGTTTTCTTTGTTGTCTGCTGTCTGCTGATGTGACGAGCAGTGTTTATTATCAGAAGCCGAGCCAGGATTTTTAGTTTATGAATTCTTGTCTACAATTCATTTTACATATTGGTTTTGGATATATTATTTGTACTGAATAAATTAAAAAATTTATTTACAATTATATGGTTCGGAGTGACAATTACTATGTCTGAAATAAGACAGCAGCCGTACTTCTTCATATGTTCATTTCTTATGACAATTGAAGTCTAGTTTTCTTCATATTTGATGGCTTATCAGTTTCATCTTTGAAGTTTGAACTGTAATTTTGATGTCTATAAAAATCACTGTATTTTAATGTATATATCGTTTTTAAATACAATGATACAACCCTAATTATAATCCTCTACATAAGGAGCTTTTGCTACTGACTGTTTGCCCCTTAATTTAAGCCCCTTAAACCCCTCAATTTGCAACTAGGATTACTGACCTATGCACGTCATATCCACTCATCCGTTTAACAATAAAACTCTCTAATTTTCTCCATCTTTCTAACGGTATAAAAATATGAAACTACACTTACATTAATTACTACTAACATTAGCTACTCAACATTTTAAACACCTGTTAATAGTCAAATAAAAGTGGCAATGACACCAAATGCAATAGAAGTATCCAAGTATATATAAGTATCTCACTATATACAAATTCGAAAAGTATTCAAGTGTACAAGTATTCTACTGTAAAAAAATATGAAACTAAACTTACATTTACTACTCAACATTTTAAACAATTTTTAATAGTCAAATACAAATAACAATGACACCTAATACAAATAGAAGTATTCAATAGTATAAGAATTTGAAAGTATTATTATGAACCTCAATTTCTTCCTCCTGTTCAAATTATAAAACATTCATATAGATACAACAATTGCCTACAACCCTATTTGGAGTAGTGATTTTCATCATTGGATTGGTGAAAAAAATCTTCAACTGAAACCCATAAAAAATAAGCTCCGAAAATCATGCAAAGATCGTTAATTGTAAGGAATTTAGGGGGAAAGAGACGGTGATTGTACAGAGATTAGTGGGGAAGAAATGGTTGATTTGTGGGAAAGATTGAAAGAGAAACTTTGAAGGTGGGAACTAGGGAATAGTGAAGTGTAAAAAATAGGTAAAAAACTTGATTATGCGTGTAGGATAGATTTTGCTATTTAATAATGAAATATATTCATAATAAATAAATAAAGTATACTATAGCTATATTACTTTAATATTAATGTAATTTGCTATTTCTATAGTTTTTCCAACTAAAATTGACCTACCCCAAAACTGTATCCAATCCATATCAATTTCAATCCGGACCCCAATCTTAGGGTCCATTTAAATATGCAATATAAGTACATGTGGAACAGAACTATATATAAAATGACATAATGAAACACGAACGTACATATAAATAAAGAAAAAGGATGCTCAACAGAATCATAGAAAGGAATAAGAGAATTAGGAGTCATTGACACATTTTTACATTTAGGTTCTTAGTTATGGATTAGTTATTGTGAAAGTTCATTAGTATAATCAAACATAAACCATCATGTGAGCACATGTAGTGTAATCTCAATCCAATCAATTAAGTCATTTCACACCTTGCCGGGTGTGAAACATGATTACATATCATGAAGATCCATATTAGCTCGTACTGGAGATATATAGAGGAGTCGTCTGAACCAATAACATGACTTAATTGACACATTTTATTCAATTTTCTCATGTTATAAACTGGCGTGAATCAAAATAATTATCTCATAAAGTAGTAGGAATTTTGCAAGTTACCCTTAAAAATAGATGATCTAAAATAGTACTCCATTTGTTCACTTTTCCTTGTCTACTATTTCAAATAAATTCTCTTTTACTAATCACTTTTAACATATGAAGAATTTTTTATTTTTATTTTACCATCAACATGAACTACATATTTTTCAAATCATTTCTCAAGTCCTAAGGGTAATACAACTATACATCAATCAATATGAACATTATGATAAACTACTCATATTAATAGATGTTTCTTTAAAAAAAAAAACTTCTTTTTTTTAAGCAATGCGATTAATTTACAAAAATCAAAAGAGGAGGAAAAAAATAGAAACGAAATTCCCTACTTAATGTTAATTTCTAAAACATTCCCGCCAACGAGCTGAGCCTGGAGATTCTTGTGACGAAATTACCCCTGTCTTATCCTCAAGACAGCCTATAAACTGAAAGATAAAACCGTAAATATCCTTTAAGAAATAACGGTCAGGGGTAATAGTTGGTAACGAACTCAGCAGAGTAAACAGAGCTTACCTTCCTCATTTTCCATTGTCTCTGCAAAAAAAAAAAACCGAAAAATTGAGGCCATGAATGGTGTGAAATCTTGCTTCGAAAGGAATTGGAACAGAGACTTGATGAATGATGTGAAATCTTACTTCAGAAGGAATTGTAACAGAGACGAAATGATGAATAATGTGAAATCTTACTTGCTCTTTGCTCTGAGATTAATCAACATTGATCTGCTCCATAGTGAATAATTCTCAGATCCAGTCAATACAGTGGTTAATGTGCTTCCAGGAGTATCGGATGGATGAAGATAGAGTGGATGATTCCTTTTTGACTCTATCAACTCAAGTGTTTCACGAACAACGACCTGTGGTGCATCTTCTTCACCGGGCATTGTTTCTGATCGAAAGAAGCTCTGTTCTTCGCTAATGGAGATTTCCAAAATCGAACTATCAACTTGAATCAAACAATTATTGACTCAGATAGCTCTGATACCATATTGATTTTAGAGAGAAGTAATTTGGGAATTTTCAGATTACTATTTCAAAATGAATTGATTACAAAGTAAGAGGAAAAATCCTCTACTTATACAAGTACATGAATAGTAAGTATGATGGTCTACAGTAGTATAACCAAATTAACTAACTACTCTAACAAACTAACTAACTATGTGACTTACAAGTAATTAAATAACTAACTACAATTAAGTACTCGAATTAGCTAACTGATCATTCATATCTCTATCTTCAATAATCTTATTTCAGAAAGAATTGGAACAGAGACGACGTGATGAGTGATGTGAAATCTTACTTCGTAAGGAATTGGAACAGAGATGATATGATGAATGTGGATGAAATTCCCGTTGAAGTTCATACAAGCTTGAAGAAGGTACATACTACATGAATTTTCATTTTTCTTTGATTCGTAAGAAATAAAAATGTTGTAATTCATGAAATTATTCTCAGATTTTTCTTTATTGTAATCTGGTTTAGTCATCCGTAATAGCCGATCACAAGATGATCGTGCTAAAATCCCCAGTTCTTATATCGTCATGATTCATGAATTTCGCGAAGATTTTCGTGGAAATGGCGATAAGATAGTCAGGTTCTTTTTTCAGGATACATGAATTTCGATATTCTCAGAAAATTTTAATGTTTGCCCTTTTTTTTTGCTCTTCTTTTGCACTTGCTTATACAGTAAGTGATAAAATCCCCAAGTTGTTTTTTAGTAGCGAGTTTGCTACGGAAGCCTTGCTCCATATTCAGTGTTGAAAGTTGCTTTTGAGTTGAATTTTACAGCCTTTGGCTTTATAAAGATTGAAAATTATGAACTTAAATTCTTGAAAGTATGAAGGTAGTATAGATATTGAACACATTTTTGCTTCTGCCTCTAAGTATTGGATTTCCCCTTTTCCTGTGATTGATTGGTTTTTGCTGAATAGGTGTATCTTACTCTCTTCTGTGCCATGTTGAGCTCTACTTTTGGATCGTACGTATGATGGATTTCAGTAGCCGGGGGGAAATTCACAGTCCTTCCTTATGTAGCAAGTTTAATCTTGATTTACTATACTCCACCAGGGAGAGTGGTACGTGATCAATGACTCGTAAATTTTGTTGAATTATTCTTGAAGTAGCTTCTAATAATGTAAATCTTCTGTCTTATGTAGAAGACGAGGGTCTTACTCTTGATGTTGGCTGCCTGTTTATTCGGTGCTTCTGTTAACGCTTTTACAAATTATCTCTTCAAAATCGAGCAACGGTAAGACTCAAATGATGCTAAGCAATGTCTAGATATCTGTTGTTGATCAAGTTTTCTGTGTTTTCTGTTTTACTGGTTTCTTGTCATATCATATTATCAAGAACCTGTTTTTTGTAGTTTCAATTGTGTACAAAGAGAGATTGTATATATACTTGTGATCCTTAATAATCACTAGATTTACCGGAAATCCTAATTTTTGAGCATGAATGAGCTGCTCTCTTTCTCAAGACAAGTGCTGCTCTCCATCGCGATTTATATCATTCTTGTGCTGTTTGCTAAAAGTGGCTACTAGAATTTGTGCATTCTTGGCTAATTTATATGTTGTTACCACATTTGCTTGCTCTGTTTCTACCCTGCTCCTTCTGTATGTGTAGTTGATTAGCCCTTCTATAGAATATTTTGATAAATCTTGACATTCCATGGTTGTTCTCCAGCTATGTTCTCCGACTTTTGGCAGGTAAAACAACTGGTTGTGGAAGTTTCTTGTATAGAATCATCAGAACAAGGAAAAGGAGAAAAATCTACCTTGGTTGCATGAAATATTGTTTCTTCATAGTCCACCTTTGGTTTTGTTGTCTTGGACAGCAGCCACACAATTCATTGGGTGATA
Source organism: Solanum tuberosum (assembly GCF_000226075.1). Lineage (NCBI taxonomy): Eukaryota > Viridiplantae > Streptophyta > Magnoliopsida > Solanales > Solanaceae > Solanum > Solanum tuberosum. The sequence goes on along the minus strand of NW_006239186.1, from coordinate 120,009 downwards.
AACGTAAGCAGTTGCATGCATACAATGTGATCACAGTCATTTTTTGAACTTGTTTATTCTAGTTTTGAACTCGCCTCTGTCTAATGAATGAATAATATAAGTGACTTGAATACTGCTTGTGATAGATGCACCTTGCGCAGACATTATTCATGGGGTACCTTGTGATATATAGCCAAGAGCTATTGTATGATGCTAACTTAGGAGATATTAACTTCGTCAACTGCACATTCACCGTCTTCCTCCATTTACCGGGCATATTGATCCATGCTGCAAGACTATACCTACAGGATGCAGAAATTGAGCAACAGGAACAGAATTAAAGCTGATGCACCTTGGAACTATAGAGAGTAGAATGTGCACCTTACTGTAAATGATTAACAAATATTCTTTTGTGTCTACATTTTACTGATTGAATTTGGAATTCGTTTGTCTAAACCAAACTTCTTTGAATGTGGGGATCAAAATATGTAGTATTTGTTTTCTCCTTCTCTTCTCTGGGAGCTCCTTCCCTTTCCGCTCCCTTGGTGACTCGAATTCATAACCTTAGAGAGTTGGAAGGGAGGAATGCTCAAGAAATAGAAGAAATTCCAATTTTGTAAATTTGGTATTAGTAGTTCAATGTGGGGATCAAAATATGATAAGATGATATTAGATGGTTCTTTGTACATCTGTTTGGAATCAAATTGAAGTCCACTCGTTTCCGGTAGGGCTGTGCAAAATCAAATCGATAATACATAAAATCAGATCGAACCTACCTATGCACACCACTAATTTCTGAGTCAAGGTACAGCATGACTAAAAAGGTCATTCATTAAGGCACGAAAAAATTGTTATTATCTGTGTTTCAACCCGTTCTTTAACAAATCAGTTTCTGTTTTACAATGAAGAAACTACATAAATTCTGAAATAGAAATGTAGAAGAAGCAGAAAAAGATTTCGTGCCCACAAGTTATTTGTGTCCTTACGAAATTATAAACGCCTCACTATTGCAAAGAAATTAGGTTACTTCCAAGTTATTGTGGTTTATGTCATATGTGGATGATTCTGATGTTGAGCAGCCTGATGATATCCGGACGAAAGGGAAGGACATCGTTCAGCCAAGACTGGAAACATTCAAAGAGCAGCTGAGTCCTTTAAGGATTTGGGTAAGCAAGTAGAGCATAAATGTACAACTATTGTTCAATATTTGCTTCTGTCGCTATCTAACGAATGTTAACCTTTATTCTCAGGCTGAAGAGAAGTCGATAAAATGGCGTTTAGAGAAAAATGAAGACATTTGTAATCTTGTATCATATGACCTGTCAGCAGTTAGTATTTTCTATGTATCCTGCAGTATTAGGTTTTCTGTGTAAATAAAGCTCTAAGTATTCCATAGAATTAGTCGAGGTGTCTATCAAGTTGACCCGGACATCATACCTTATTAGAGTTGGACTGGAACTCATCACTTTGGCTCCTCCACAGACCTTTAGGCAATAACTCACGTTATATTTTAAAAGAAACAATACTGTATATTTGTATACCAGAATGCAGTGTTAAAGATAAAGAATTTCCAGAATTTGAAGAATTCAGTTTACATCAACCTACTAAATACATTTTTCTTTTTAATTGCCCACCCGGTGTTGGTACCACTATGCGGTTCGGCTGTTTTGGATTCATGTCGAGAAGTACCAATTTGGGGGTAAGATTCTTCCTATCTCATTTTCAAAATGATGAGCACAAAATTTACAGATTAATCAGATTCATTTCTGAAGTATGTACAATTGAGCTGTGTTTAATTTTCTGAAGTAGCAAGAACTAGATGATCTCCATCTCTTATCACAGCAATGTCCTCAATAAGTGCTCCATCTTCAGTTAGTACTTTCGCGAGAGAGATGCCATATTTCTCAGCACCGATATCAAGTAGCTCTTGAATGGAATCCGGCAAAAGCACAACCCTTCTACGCATATGAGCTTTCTCTAGACAACCGATGGTTATTCTGTCTGGAATTCTTGAATTGTCAATTTTAGGTGATGTTGTTTCTCCCGGAGTGGAGAAATGAATCGTGGGATCGCTCTGATATTTGGTAAGGAAGGGAGCACCAGGCGCCTCAGGAGGACAGACATTGGTTTCTTTACTAGTTGGTTGCATCAAGTTGAAAAGCTCCTTTATCTCTTTGTAGTCCTGATATTCAGCCAATGCTCTTGTTGTCCAACCATGAACGTCTGGTTTATCAATGTCAGTTGCTTGTTCCATCAGGAATTTAACTATTTCCACATTCTCCTCAGAAATAGTAGTGTGCATTGCTGCAAAACATAAGCTAAGAGGCATGTCTATTACTCCTTGAGCCAGCATATGTTCTATATCTGTTAATACTGTTTTCATCATTGGGTCCGTTTGCTCTTTCCAATGCTGAAGGAGATTATTCATGATTATTGTCCCGTCTCCTATATTTTCTTTAAGATGTTGAAAAATGAAGTACGATCCAAGCGTAGCAGTTGGGATATTCTTTTGGTTCGAACATTAAAAAGTTGAGGCTTACAGCAAAGGACACCAACTTCTCCACAAAGATCCCCCGTCTTTAACTCACCAACTACCTGATCCATTCCGTTCCTGTGTGATATAAGTTCCACTGCTCCAGTAACCAGAATGTACAGATCTGTAGGTGCTTCATTTTGCAAAATGACATCCTCTTTTGGAGGGAAATACTTGGCCTTCATCTCAGAAACCAGTTGAAAAAGCAAGTCATTTGATACCCCGTGGAATAAGTAGGCCTTATCCACCAGTGGATAGAATAGATGATGTGAAATGGCAGATCGAATAGCTTTGGGTAGTGTTTCAAGAGTTCCTTGCTGCTGCAGACCTTCCGAATCTGTTCTGTACATCATAGACAAGTGATCTAGCATCTGTTCTTCAAGTCGAACAGGCAGCTTATTCCTTTGTGCAAAGCTTGAGGCAGCTTGAATATCATCCCTAAATTTCTGTGTCTTACTGATTCCATGGATAACCAAGTTGGTCATGTTTCCAATAATATATGCAGTCAACCCGAGGTCGAATAGCATGTACATCATGGTGAATATCATTTCCTCTGTAGCAACCGCGTGCAAATCCCCATATCCAGTTGTTGTAAGCGTTGTAATAGACCAATACATAGACATTACATAGAGATCCCAGATATTCCTTCTCCTACTCATATCATGCAAATTCCCCAGTGCAATCCATGCTTCCCTGCTATCTTTTTCCCGCGCAGCAAGAAAGTAGTAGAAGCTGCCAGCAGAATGAACAGCAAAAAGAGTGACACATCCAAAGTAACTGAACTTGCTGTTTTTCTCCAATCCAGCAAACATAACACTAACTCTTCTAAGACGCCATAGACGAAACATACTCAAGTATCCATATGATTGAGGCAATGCTTTCAAAGGTATGGTGGATATCAAATCAAATATAAACCCGGATTTTACATACCTTAAAGCAATGCGCTTTGGGTCATCAATCATAGTGTAAGTTGATTTATCAAGATATGCAACAAAGAATAATGAGAGGAAAATGTCAATGACAAAAAAAACATTAGTTATGTTATCTAACATGGCAATAAGTCCTTGAGGTCTTTCTAGAAATCCAAACTGAAAAGGTGACGCCCATGCTGTGTAGAAAACAAGAAGCAACAAAATTGCATGCCAAGCCCTGTAAACGGGATTAGAGGGAGAGATGATGTAACAACGGAGCTTAATTTTGCAATTACTATGGGCGCCAAGAGAAGGAAGAATGTCACTAGTAATACCATAGTGAGAACTTTTATCGTCCATCAAATTAATAAGCTAAAACCTTATACACCAAACTACTTTCCCAAATGCCCCCACCGGCCCTTCTCCTTTACGGGTTTGGATTTTTCGCATCAGATATTTATTTATCTCTTTCTTATAGGCCAAACTTGAATGTATTTTGTTTGTGCGAGTTATATAGAATAAATAAAAAGTCATTGTTCTTATTGAAAAAGGATTACCACAACTTTTTCCTATAATTGGTTTTGGAAACTTTTCCTTTGTTAGTCCTTTTCTTTTTTCTTCCTCTTGTGTATAAGTAAACGGAATTATCAACCAACACACGTATAATTAAAATAAAATATGATATACTAAAGAGAGAAAAAAATCCCTTCGTGCATAGTGATTTTGAAACTTACCTTAAAAGGTTTGAAAAAATAGGTTTTTCTTTTTCAAAAAAATCCAAAGCATCTTTATTTAAAGGGTAAATCACCAAGGCATATTATATTAAGAAAATATTTACCAATGGCAATAGAATTTTCTTAACAAAATATAACATTTTTTTAGAATTAAAATAGTACAACAGTCCAAAGGACCCATCTTCTCTATTTTTCCGCCTTTCTTTCTCTACCATTTTTTCTATAATTTCTCTTCTCTTCTTCAAAATTTTCACCCAAATGACTATCTTTAAATCAATTTTCAGCCTTGTTGCTTCATTTTCATCCAAAAAAAAAGACCCAGAAATTCGTGTGCACTATCAGAGATTCCAAATCTCTAAAATTACAGCAACAAGGGTTTACCATTGATGGCCATTATAAAGCTTCAAGCTTTAAATTCATTACTTGAGTTTTACAAATTTGTGATTAGTTTGAATTAGTGGTTCTTCCAAATAATTGAAAATAACGTTTGGAGTTTATATCTTAATTTTAAGAAAGATTGGTTAAGTTCAACATTGATTTTAGGAGAAATGTCAGATTAAAGCTTGAAGGGAGTTTTCGAAATTGTCTCTCAATTGTATTAAAATTGAATTATATTTGTTTCATAATTATATTAAAATTGAATTAAACTCATAAACAATACATTTATAATAAAAATTGCTAACATATCCCTTCTTAGTGATACCAATCAAAATAATTTTGATAATTCATTTATAATATATGCATGATACTTTTTAATACATATTACGATCAATACTTCTTTGTGGAGGTTGGGTGTGTTTGTTGTGCACATGTGGAGTCCATGTGGCATTTTAGCACACACATAGATGTTTTGTTAAACAGAAGGGCAAGTGTGGTCAAATAGTTAGACGGGAAGGACATTTTTTAGTCGAAATATAGTTTAAGGGTATATTTAAGCTATTTCAAATAGTTTAAGGATAATTCTAACCCTTTTTCGTAGTCGTCTATGTGGAGGTGGGGTCTGTTTGGTGTGCACATGTGGCATCCATGTGGCGTTCATGTGGCATTTAACACACACATGGATACTTCCGTTAACTAGAATGGTAGGCAGTGGCGGATCTATTAAGGCATGTGAGGGTGCCATGCCACCCCCGAACTTCGACGGAAACTCTATATATACATATGTATATATATATATAATATTTATATTTATATAAAGCGTGCCACCCAAAGAACAAAATTGGCTTGTGGTGCCACGGTAGGAGAGCAACTTTAGAAGGCTGATGTTGCGGGTTCGAATCCCATTTGTACCTATTTTTTTGAGAAATACATCCTTTTAAGAAAAATGAAATTGCTGCACACGTTCTTTTAAGAAAAATTAGAGAACTAAAATTAATTTATATCGAAAAGATGAATAATTTAATCAAATATAAAATTAATTTAATCGATAAGTCTATTTTGACACCCACGGAGTTTAAATCCTGGATCCGCCACTGATGGTAGGTATGGCCCAATAGTTTGATGGAAAGGGTATTTTTGAGCCGAAATATAGTTTAAGGGTATATTTAAGCTATTTCGAATAGTTTAAGGGTACTTTTGACCCTTTTCCGTTATTTATAATACACTTATAATACAATATAATGCCGACATAATACATCTTTAATACATATTGCAGACATCACTCCCTCTTTAGTGATGCCTATCAGAATTATTTATAATACAATATAAGATCGACATAATACATCTTTAATACATATTGTAGACATCATCACTCCCTCTTTAGCGATGCATATCAGAATTATTTATAATACACTTATAATACAATATAATATCGACATAATTATACATCTTTAATACATATTGCAGACAACATCACTCCCTCTTTAACAATGTCTATCCGAATTATTTATAATACTAACATAATACATCTTTAGTACATATTGCAGACATCACTCCCTCTTTAGTGATGCATATCATAATTATTTATAATATAATGTGATACTGACATAATACATCTTTAATATGTTACATAATTCCTATTTTAATATAATTTTAAAAAAAATCATATCTTCAAATATTATCAGGTATGAACACGAATATTAATATAACCTTCACTAAAATGGGAATCGTCCCCAAACATCACAGCAAATTAGAAACTAACCTTCTTCTCTGCAAATTAATCAGCCTAAGATTTTTCGGCCTATAAAATAACCCTAAGTTCTCTATGGATCTTCGGCCTTTAATTTGATAAAAGCCCAACTTCTTTCATATTGTTGAGAGATCAAGAAAGAGCATATATATATATAGAGAGAGAAAAGGAGACGCTTGCAAAAGAGATAAATCTAATAACTATATATTACTGTTATATATTGCTATAAATGGTAATAATTAAAAAGTATATTTAAAAATAGTAATTATTTATTAAAAGGGACTCACCCAAGTAATTAATCCAACTAAAATTTGACCTACTCCAAAACTATATCCAATCCATATCCATTTCAATCCTGACCCCAATCTTAAGGCCCATTGAGATATGCGATATAAATACATGTGGAATAGAACTATATGTAAAATAACATAATGAAACATTAACATACATATAAATAAAGAAAAAGGATGCCCAACAGAATCATAGAAAGGAATTAGAGAATCAAGAGTCACAAACATGTTTTTACATTTAGGTTCTTAATTAGTTATGGGTTAGTTTGTTATGAAAGATAATTAGTATAATCGACATAAAATGTGAGTACATGGAGTGTGATCTTGACCCAATCAACTAAGTCATTTCACACCTTGCCGGGTGTGAAAATGATTACATGTCATGAGGATTCATATTAGCCCAAATTGGGAGACACATAAAGGAGTCGTCCGAACCAATAACATGATTTCATGTGTTCATGTGTTCATCGTTAGACTTATACCTTCTCAGTTAACCATTTATTCCATTAAGTTTTCATGTTCATAGATTAGCCCGAGGGCTCGACTCATATTCATAGGTTTTTTCACTTTGTGCACCATAACTTGCAAATGATAACTCATAATCAAGAAATGCGTGTCATAGTTCGTCTCAAAGAAAAAACATGTCATAGTATTTTAAGTTCAATTTCTTGAGGAGTTTCTATGGGTTTAAAATTGTCAAGATCATATATATCGTAAGAAATCATCAATAAAATAATCAAATAAATCATTAAGCTTAATTTTCAAAATAAAAATCACTCCTTTTTTTTTTCATGTTCATTTGCAATTTTACGGTGAGACCCGTACAACTCATAGGAAATAGAGGATCAAGTTATGAGATTTCATTATAAATTCAAGTATATTCATGGATGGAATTTTGTAGACATGAGGCATAATCGTGGGAAAGAACAAAGGTCTGCTCGGACATAAAAGATAGCTTTACATACCTTAATTGCTTTAAATACCCAAAAAAATCTAATCTTGAAAGGAGAAAAATAATAAAAATCTTTCTTGAACCTTGGGGATGAACTTTTCTAGAAAATCCTAGGATTGTAGTGTAGAATATTACTGAAAATTCATAGTTAATGATTAGGATGATTAATAATACTTTAAAATACATGAAAGAAACATATTTTAATATTGGAGGTTGAGACAATGAGAGAAAATCGTTTGAGGATTGATGAGAATGAAAAATAGAATGAAAATATTGGAGATGTAAGTGTTTTAAAAATTTCGCCAGCCATTATGTGATGCCAAAAGTGTAGATCGTACAATAGGAGTGTTACGTAAACTTCTGGTCGCACAAATAGACATTTTTGGTCGCACAATTTCTCTATTTTGCTATCTTTTGGTAAAATGATCATAATCTTTTACTCCAAAGTTAAATTGATGAGAGCTTTGATGTGTTGAAAATTAGACTTACGAATCTTTAATTTGACAGATAATGGGTCACATAACTCTTCCTATTTTATGAGAGATGCTTGTTTGAAGTTGGAGTGCTCATATGAAAATTTCTTCAACGGAGAAGCTTTAAACTTAACTTTGGGTTAGAGGTTCCTTATGATCTTAATTCACATCTAACCCACTCTCCAAACTTAAAAATTAACCTCTTCATCTAGTTCAATTGATTCGTCGTGTCCGAGTCTAATTTCATAAGTGAAACAGTTCAAATCATAGTCCAAAAGTTTGAGGTGCTACAAGAGATAAGCAACTCACTGTATAAAAAAGAGTGCAAAATACCGTGAGAAATAACCTCACAAAACTCACTCAAAATTTAATAAAAAATTCACACAAAAGATAGGATAACACTTATGTCTCACAATTTCTCCCCTTGACAAGATTCTCAAAGTCCTTAGGACTATAATTGTGGATGCTACCAAATTCGAATAAAGGAGCTTCAATATATATAGTCCAAAACTTTTTCCTATAAGAAAAATGATTAGCCAAATATGAAAAAAAATATGATTTTCTTTTAGAAAAAGAAAAGTCCAATTATAGCAAGAAAATCAACACAAACACCCAACACCAAAAATGATAAGTACTTCAAATGTGCCAAATATATGAAATCAATGTACTTTATCGTCAAGGATGAAGTTCAGAAACAAAAAGTGTCATGTGAAAATATTAGAATTCATCTCATAATTGCAAATCCGTGAATGAATGATTTACAATAAAAGATATTAAAAGAATATATTCAAAGAACGAGTCTTGGTTGTTATGATCGATGCATTTATGATTTTTTGATACTATAAATTCAATTATGTGTTTACGATATACATTAATGATTTTTTTTATAATGATGTCTACATTATTATTTTGAGATATCGTAAGATAAGTCTTAATAAAACATTATAGTGAACCATATGTTAAATATTTTGTAGCTCATGAATATGATATGATAAGTTGCTAATGTAGTCGTTTATGGAAGGTAGTATGTAGTTCAATTTTTCTTTAAGTACAATTGACATAGCCAATAATAGTAGTTTATCTTATTGTGGTATATATAATGGATATTATAAAAGAAATTTATTTTATGCGCAATTAATGTTTATGTCATTAAATATTAATGTTATGTCATCATTGAGTCAAGTGAGAAGGTATAAGTCTTATTAGTTATTGTTTTATTTGTGGTCTAATTAGTGTAAAACTCATAACCAATACTATTTAATAAAGAATAGATCTTATTCGTATCAAATTATTTAATGAACGTACCATATTAAATTTTAATCTCTATAAATTGATCGTTTAATTTATAGATTACCATATATTTTCTATACAATTCCATCATCGACAATAAACTATAATTAAAAAACTAGCTTGTGCAACTAAAAATTAAGCTCCTCTTTCTACAATAAAGTTTAAACTTGTCTGCCGATAGATAATAGCAAGTGTTCAAAGAATCAATTGAGATACAATCAAAGCTCATTAGAAGTAATTTAAAAATATCATAAAAATATGGTGCAATGCATGAGGTTAATCTTCTCTTAATTAGAGGTCTTGGATTTAACTCTGAATATATAAAAATTCTTGACAGAAAAAGCTAATAAAAAATAGTGGAACAATGCAGATAAAGGGGAAAATAAAAATTGAAAATTAAAAAATAAATAGATATATATTTATATGCTACTAAAAGAATTCTTGAAAATACAAGGGGGCGGGGCGGGGGTAGGCGTAGAAGGGGAAGGAAACAGCTCAAGGGAAGCAATGGTGAGAAGAAGAAATCAGTAGCTGCTTCAGTTACAAATGGAGTCTTGGTTACGGCCTTTCTTGGCTCAAACCCTTAATTGGGTCTCCACTCAAAACCTCCACAAATATGGTTAGCAATTCCAATCTCTGTTTCTTATCGAATTTTTCTGGCTTTTAAAAAGTATATCTGAGCTTAAAAATTGAAACTTTTATCAACGGCCGGCTGATTTTTCTTGATTGATTGATGGGTATATAAGGATTTATGGAGCAAGATGAAAAATAAATTGAAAAATAGAATTTGGTTTAAAGTTCTTTGGATGAAGAATCTAAATTTAATTTCTTTCCAGTTCTGAAATGTTACTTTGTCAGCTAACCAATATATAGTTTGATATTTTTTCGGATGATGGTGGTGTTGAGATCAGCTTAGGCGCACCTCGATTGATCCACAAGCATAGTTATGGAGTAAACCTGCCTACTAAGGCTTGGTGAGATGTGCTCACATTGAGTGTTGTAGCTGCAATCCATTTGAATTTAGTTTCGTACTAGAGGCGTTTTAAGCACTTGGACAATTTGAATTGATATTGATTATCCAGAATGTGAAGGAGCTATGCGGATCTCCTGTTATTGTGCCTTAGGTCATCTCATCTTAACCTAAGGCAATGGTTAACGTGGTACCACTGTATGCAAAGCTCAAACTTGTTCAAATTAATAAGCAGAGTAGAACACGAAAAAGGATATGTGAAACACAAGAGGGGGAGGTTAGTCAGATTATTAATCGACTGTTGTTTAGACGAAATAGACTTCCCTGCAGTTAGAAGATTTGCTAATTATGAAGGTTTATAAGATGCGTGAAGAAATAAAAAAGCATAGTTGACATAGAGATTTTTATATTGGTTTGGATCAATAATGTGGTGGCCTAGTCTAGTCCCTTTAGTTACAAGGGTTTCCTTAGAGCATTGAATGATTCTTCGTTACACGAATAGCCTAGTTGTGAACTATGAGAGTTCCCTGATCGGGAAGATTCCAGTGCAATTTTCGGTCACAACCTCAACTCTTATAGCTTTTAATCTCTCTCTTTTTTTTCACTAGTAAACTATGTTGAATAGAGTGCTTTTACAAAATGAAAGAGTGAATAGGGTTTTTGCTCAAGTGAAGTTGCACAATCTTCTTCTTTAAGGATGATTTGCTTTTATACTGTTTGGCTGCTTCTAGACCGTTGCTTGAACAGATTTGAATCAATCGATCTCTGAACTTGAATGTCATTGGATTGATCTGAGAATCGATCCTTGATTTTCAGCGATTTACTCTTAAGATAACCCAAGGGATCTTCTCCTTCAATCAAGGTATTCAGAGGTCCTTGATTGAGTGTCCTGATCTTTCTTGTCGTAAGCTCGTGTTCTCTTTCCTTGTGGTGTGCTTACTTGTTTCCAACTTTAGGCAAATCAATCTTCCTTGATTCTGGTAGTGTCTGCTTTCCTTCGTTGCGGTATGCTGCTGACTTGTTCCATCTATACGTGAATCAATTTTCCTTGCTTCTGGTGGCGTGTGCTTCCTTCCTTGTTTATAGTTATGCCTTCCCTTCACAGATTTTGGATGTCTCCTTATTTCTTTTTCGCACAGATCCTTTAGGATTAGTGCCATCATTAAAACATTAGTTAATGAAGCTTACAATATGTGTATCACAGCAATGGTTCAGTGCACGACTTAGGTTATATCATCATTCTCCATGTTGTAGGTCTTTGTCTCTGCTAAGAGAAGGATGTTACTGTGAGTTGCAAGTTGCTACTTGCTAGTATTGGTTTTTCAAGTAGTTAGTTAAGTCATTTGTTGACTTCTGTTTAGCATGCCGTAAGTTTTAGAAATTCCTACATTTACTAGTTCATGCTACCAATCAATTACTATTAGTTTAACCAAATAAATTTTGTTTAATATAAGAAGAAAAAGTTAGAGATAGAAAATGGTACTGTTATCTTGAACTGGCAATTGCTGGTAGTTTGGTCGTCTCATATGGCCCAAACGCTAAAATTTTTTTTTGATTCTAATCAGGTGCTACTGCTTTACTAGTAGTATCAGAATGATTCTTCAACCTGATGATATTCTTCAACATGCAAGTTAGTTGTAGTGGAAAAAGTAGGAATGCAGAGACATGGGAAGAAACAAGGAAATATGGTATGGCATTCTCTTAAAATGTGCTGTCGATGTTGCTGTGCTTTTGCAGCAAACTTTGAGGAGGTTTTATTATACCACGTGACTGTCAAGTGTCAACTATCGTTAGCTTATCCTTCTGCTTCACTTTATGATGATAGATCTTTCCAAGTTTGTGGTAGAAACTAAGAGTCTAAGCAACTTTACACTTTTCTTATATAGTTATTGACATAAACATTTCTCATAATCAACTCAAATCTCTGCAAATAGGTGACATTCTATTTAAAATTGACAAGAACTGATATAATTATATGTATGAGCCAAAGAAAAGCATCTATTAACCAAATTCAAGATCCAAGTTACTGTGTGAACTTCTCTTTTACAAACTCTCCTACACTACAGCTCTTGGAAATACTGTCTCACCTGCCCATGCAGATAGGTTTAAAAAGATCGCGGTTTTTCAGGCAGTCTGTGGAAGTAAAATAAAGAAATACCAAACAACAGTCGTGCTGCTTTGGAATTTCCTTCTTCCAGTTGATTTTATATTTATGCTTGTTAAATTGTTCTACTGGATTTAATGCAATAGACATGAAAGAAGATTTAATACTAGCTCTACTCATTGCTCTTGTTTGACTCAAGCTACTGTTTTGATAGGAGCTGTTTTGAATAGGTTCCTACCAGGCATCCTGGAAAATGAGGAGGCGACAAAAAGGGCATTGCAAGATGACAAATCACAAAATGTTGAGGAAGTACAGAAAATCATAGGGTACGACTTTAATGATCGGAATTTATTGCGGCAAGCTTTTACACATACGTCGTATCACAAGGACTGTATATCTTATGAGCGGCTCGAGTATGTGGGTGACTCGGTTCTTAACTTTATGATCACAAAAGAACATTTTTTTAAGTATCCAAGTCTTCCACCTGGGTTGTTGTCACCTCTACGTGCTGCAAATGTTGACACAGAGAAGCTTGCGCGTGCTGCTGTTAAGCATAGTTTCCACAAGTATTTACAGCATGGAAAGCCTATCCTTACGCGACGAGTAAGTAAGCTTACTAATGAAGGGCATTTGCTTTGTCTTATTTTTATTTCTTTTTTGGGTTACTTATTCGAAAATAAACCCTGTCTGGTATATTGGTGTCCAGAAAAATTTCTACAGTTTGGCATTTGGTTGCTAATTTTGATAGCACATCAACATTTAGCTGTTTCCTCTGTGTTTCCATGCCAGTGGAAATTGAAGCATTTTCACATACACACTTGTATATGAAATTCAGTTTTTCCATGTGTTTATAAGAATTTTAAAATATTTCCTTCTTTTCCCTTCACTGATCAGTGGAGTGTATGTATGTGAAAATAGAAAACCATTTCTTTCCATTTTCACATACAGACTCCACTGATCATTTTCACATACACACACTCCACTGATCAGTGAAGGGAAAAGAAGGAAATACTTCACATACACACACTGAATGAGAAAGTCTCACTTTACTTCCTCTGACTTTTCTCAATCTCGTCTAAAGTATGCTATTTTTCATTGATATACTGCTCCTTCCTTACCGCTTTACCTTTTTCTTGGTGTTTCATTTAAGGTTCCGTATGTGTCTCTCCATCTTTTCCAATTGACAAATGTTATCTTTATTCACAGATTCAATCATTTATAAATGTTCTTCCTGAGTATCCTTTGCATTCCCATGGATTGATAGATGCTCCAAAGGTGCTTGCTGATGTTGTTGAATCAACGATAGGAGCAGTATTTATTGATAGCAATTCTTCAATTGACACTACCTGGGAGGTATGTTCCTTCCCCCCCCTCAAATTCCTAATTGGAAGAGTGGAGCAAAATATTACTGGTACATGTACCTCTTATTGTGTGAAATGTTTCCATCGCAGTTCATTTGATTGGCTTGTAGTTCTTATAGGTTATATAGATTGCTAGGACCTACTTGAACCTCCCACCAAAGAAAAAACTGTCAAGAACCACCAAATATGGATAAACTATATATTGTATTACTACTTTATGACTGGAAGTTCATGAGGAATCTTGAAATGAATTTCTCCGGTTGAATGCTGAAGCAGCGACATTTACATCATATTATATGGAAAATAGAGAACCATTTTAGAATCGATGAGCTTGGGCGGTCAATTTCTATACTTCAAATTCAATCTAAACATGGTCCCCTGTAAGAGAATATACACCTAGGAGGTGGCAGTGAGGGGGACATTGAGGCGGATCTGGGATTCTGGACCACAACCCTTTTTGTTTACTGGGTTCTGGATAGATTATTTGTACATGTTAAATGAATTTCTTTAACACAAATATAAAGTCTGGACTAAAGCTGATTGGTTATGCCGAACCTAACTTTAGTGTAGATCCGCACCTAGGGGGACAAAGAGATACTTAATGCAGATATAGGATGTCACTTAATATCTGATATTACATGACTCAACCTCTTAAGGGGTAGACCCGTCGGGATAGGTTGCTATCTGGTCCTTTATGCATTGCACTATAGCTTCGGCCTGACACACCCCAAGAAATCTATAAAGATTGAATGTGTCACGTCGACTAATGAGAAGGGTAACTTATATAATTTTTGTTCTGTGTTTTCTTCTTGATTGGGGCTCAAAATGTCACTTGAACAGTATTCTTCCCATTCCTTGCCTCTTAATGCATGCTGCTTTTGATATTGGCTGACCTGTAGGTAGCGAAGATTCTATTAGAGCCCATAATTACACCGGAAATGCTTGAAACAAATCCGGTAAAGAAGCTATATGAGACCTGCCAGAAGCATAAACTTAAAGTTCGAGTAGTCGATATGTGGTCACATGATGGGAGTTTTGAAGTTTTTGTTGACAATCAAATGAGGGGAAAAGGCATGTGCCATGTAAAGAAAGAAATTGCATTGAACAGAGCTGCAAACAAAGCATATAATGAAGTTATTGGAATGCTAAGTGTTGGCAATATGAATAAATAGCTCATAGAGAATAATCTGGCATTAGAAATACAACTATTTGTCTCTATTTTGTTCCTTATTGCAAGTTGGAATACAGACTCAATTCTTTTGAAAAATCCACAAGGCATTGTTTTGATTGAGTTATGTTTTCAAGTTCCACTCAAATTAGTTAATAATTAATCGTTTTGATGGACTGTTTTTACATAAATGATAAGTAGAAAAGTTGTAGGAATTAGATTAAATAATGCACAATAAGTGCAAGAATCCACAAGATTATGAAATTCAAATAATAAAATTGACTTTAGTTGGAATAGATTTTTGGTGTTGAATCGTGTGTATTGGATTGTGAAATTCAAATAATAATTTTATTTTGGCAAAACAAATTTATTTACATATGACTGAAATTTTAGTCAATTTTATATTATTATTTTTTTGTTCTTTAAGTCATATATGATTGAAGTGCAGACCTACATGAAAAACTTAAAAGAGTGCTAAATTGGTTTGCTAGATTTGTTGTTGTTTTTATAAATTGATGATTAATATTTATTTATTTTATAATAAATGAAACTTATATTTTAAATTTGAGCTTAGTTGATTTAGGTATTCAATAAATTGTTGAAATTCGAATAACAAAAAATTAGCAAAAATTTAAGTAAAATGCAAAATTTCCAACCAAAGGGACCCTTGAATTCATATTCATAATTTCACATGTATCATCATTCATCATTGAGTACCTTTTTAGTTAGTGGGGAAACAAAACATTGTGTTGCTTGGTGGCTAAGGTTTGAATATATAGTACAATAATTGAACTTTGGTTTAACCAATTACATTTAAGAAAAAATACTTTAGCTCAAGATTGACAAGTTGTATTATTGTACTATAGGTTCAATAATGGATCAGACTTCCCCTATGGGCTATGCCTTTTTTTTTCTTCCCTTTCATTTTCATGGACAATTCAGTATCATTGTTTTTCTTTTTTACCGACCTAGTCACAAGACAGGACACATCCTATGGATCCTTTTTTTCGTTTTTCATTTTGTGTTTAAAGTCTACACTAAAATGTTGGAGTGCGCATTACAGAGCTTACTCAGATGTGACACTTCTAATAAGATTTTCTCCTTACTTAAGGCTCTATCCAAAACCTCTAGTTAAAAGTGAAATAATCACACCACAGCACCCTAACCCATGTTGGTATCCTATGAACCATTTGTTTGCTTTATTCCATGATTTAGGGTGTGATGGATACAACATAAATTATTTTTCATGAAAAATATTTTTAAAAGCCTTTTTTCACGTTTAGTAATTAAGAAAATATTGTATGAGAAATATTTTTATGTAAACTAGCACAAAATATTATAGGGGTGGGATGAAGTGGAGAATGGGGTTCGTGAGTGGGATAGTCACGAGGATTGGATGAACAGGGAAAAGACGATGAATTTGGAATATTACTAGAACTTGTTCTTTCTTTTTTATATTAAGAAAGTCATTTTCCTTATATGAAACAATAAAGTAAATAAAAAATATATGGAACAATTTGAGTTCTTGCTATTTATTTGTTTATTTATTTCTTGCATAGTTTTCATCAAATCTAATAAATAGAGTTGAATCAATATTTGACGGTATCTTTTGATAAACTTAAAGGATGGACAAAACTACGAAGTACATACATAGAAGAACTAATTTGAACTTTTCCTTAAACATAAGGGACTATTTTTGTCATTTTATCTGACATCATCTTTATACAAAAAAAGTTCTATAAAATCCATTCTAAATTAGGAGACCTCACTTCAAACTTGTTATAATTTGAATTTGATATATAGCCATGGAAGAACAAAGCTTTCAACAACGGGAGAGGCTAGTAGAGGAAATAACAGGATACAAATTTAAGAATCCCGACTTGTTACATCAAGCTTTCACTCATCCTTCTGTCCCACAAAATTGGGCATCTAATGACAGAATGGAGTATTTAGGTTAGCAGTGAATTTTAATGGTTGAGTCTAACTAAAATCATTACTTTTTTTTTTTGAATTTTATGAACTAATTGATATTCTGATGTAGGTGATTCGGTTCTGAGTCTGATGATAGCAAAAGAACATTATTTTGCTTATCCTGATTTATCTTCTAAGGATCTCACAGATTTGAGAAGTGTCAATGTAGATACTGAAAAACTTGCTAGAGTCGGCATCAAATACAATTTGCACAATCATTTACGTTGTCAAATTCAATCATTTAATGAACAAGTAAGTAACAAATTCAATTCATTAAACATCTTTTAATTTTTGTCCATTGGAAACTTATTCGATAAAAATTAAATCAACACACCGAATTGATTTTATTTTTCTATTTTTTGAATTTCAATTTTTTGATCTATTTCAATTAATATTTTTAAATTTCGATTTTCGATTTCTGATTTTTCAAATTAAAAAATCAGTTAATTAAAAAAAATCGAAAATTTTGTATAATTTTTACCTTTTGCATTTCCCCCCTACCCAATTTCTTCCCGTCCAATAAACTATATTATCATTTAATTAATTTTTTACCATTTCTTATTTTCTTTTGTAGATATCTTATTTTTTTCATACAATTGGATTTGTAATATTAATTTCTAATAGACTTTAGCTGCTTAGCTTAGATTCATCTAATTTCAATTGTATCACTTAAAGTATTTTTTTCATTTTAGTCTATTTGCCCCCC
>NW_006239186.1:75875-101611 GCF_000226075.1 Solanum tuberosum | reverse complement strand
GTCTTTTTGCCCCCACCCCCTCCCTGCTCCCCTCCCCTCCCTTTTTTCCTTCATCTAATCCATTAATCTAAGATTTTTCTAATATAGTAACTGCAAATAGAATTTTTTTTGAATTGAATCAAACTAATTTCAATTTTTACCACCAAATTGAATACCGAAAAATCAAATCGAACCAATTAAATATCTCGAAAAGTTCATATGTTTGTTGTTTTCTGTAGGTGGAAGAATTCAGAAGTGCTACGTTGGAGTACCCATTGCATTCATTAGGTTGCATTAATCCCCCTAAAGTTCTTGCAGATATAGTTGAAGCCTTAATTGCCGCAATATATATCGACTGTAATTTCTCCATTGATATAACTTGGCAGGTGATTTTATTATTCACTATACATATATATATATTAGCTTATTGTATCTTTGGGGGTGTCTATTGACGAAATACAATGTATTTTTTGATTACAGGCAGTAAAAGATATGTTGCAGCCACTAATAACTCCAGAAACACTTGAAATTCAACCAGTTACGAAAATTATGCAGCTATGTCAAAAGAATAAATTGGAGATAAACATTGTTGATAATTGGGACAAAACAAGGGAATTTGAATGTTTTGTCGATGGAAAATCTGTTGCAAAGGGAAAATCTAGTCAAACTAAAGACACTGCAAGGAATAGGGCGGCATACAATGCATATGAACAAGTTATCGAAAATTTGCCTATGAAAACTACAGTTAAAGATCACTAAGATCATTGATCTTTTGATGTCCATAAATTTTTCCTAAAAAATTTCTTATCGATAAATCAAATTTCGATCGCTCATCGTTAAAAATAGTATTTCATATCTTATTAGTTGTTCTAATGAAATATTGTATCGATTAATGAAAAATGTCACAATTGGATAAAATATTGTTGCTTATGGAGTACATTATTGTAATTACTTTTACTTGGTCGTTAAGAGTAGCCATTGACTAGATTAACTTAGGATAATACATAATACTCAAATGTTAAATCTTATCAAACACAAACATACACTTCGATTCTTTTATGACGTTTTATTTTCATACTATACATCAATTTAAATGGCCCGTTTCAAATCTATATATATAGTAAAGTTGGGCATAAATAACGTGACATGACATTTTTTATGGTCTAAAAAAATATTCATCTTTTATTTCATTTTTTTAATTAATCAATTTGTTTAATAATTAAACATAATTCTATCATATTTATTACATTTAATTATATCTCATGAATTATAAAAAAATTAATATTTGTTTGTTTTCCCTACTTAAATAATGTATATCTTTTCCATCTCTTCTACCTAATTGTTATTGCTTAACCAAATAACAATCATCTTTTGAGCGGTTGGATATCATTTTTTGTTTTCTCTCTCTCTGTTTTTTAATTAGCATGTCTTCGTCTCCTTTTTTGATTGTTTCCTTCATTTTTATCGATCACGTGCGTTTAATAACAAAAAAAAAAGGAGATTATAGAAAAGGTAATGTGGCAATATGACCACAACTTTGATGAAGGTCATAAATATATTGTTTGGAATTTTTTCTTCATAAGTATATGTAAAATTGATGTGAAATAGTTTCGGCAAGTGATATAATGCAAAATCAATGAAAAATGGTTACATTGAGTGTTTTTTTCTTTTTAGGGAAAATTACATAACTAAGCTAACATACACAGTTGTTAATTATGGTCCATAACTACAATTTAATTTAATTATAAATAACGATTATAGCTCTAATGAAAATGGCTACAAGGTGGTTCCACATTTTTACATTTGTATCAAAATGTGTAAGTCTCCTCTTTCACCTTTTATACAAATTAAGACACTCACCCTCTCTTATCATGCCCACTAATATATATTCTAAAATCTCTCACATCCCCTTAAATTACTCAACCACATTAAAATTCAAAATTGAAAAAATTTATTCATCTTTCCGAATCGTGTATACTCAAATCCCAGTAACCTCCATCCATTTTTTTTGGTTTGTATTTTTATATTTTTTTGATTTTTCTCATTATTTCATTTTTTTTTTTTATAAAAAAAGGCATTGCTTCTGAGTAGATGATTGCATAAAAGAAAAAGAAAGTTCTTCTAGTAATAATGGCTCAAAAATACATGGAGAAGATGATTCTGGTGCAATGTACAACAAGAGTCTGAAGATTTTGAGATATTTTTAATTTTATTTTAATTATATATGTATAATTAAATTCAATAGTTTTTTTTGGTATATGAGTATTTAATTGGTTTGCATTTTGTCTTATTTATATATATTACATAATTTTAAGCCATAAATGTATAAAACAACGATCATACAATATATCTTTTATAGTTATATAATTCCAACATTTGTATATGTACTAGATGGATAATGCCCGTGCAAGCACGGGCCAATATTTACCTGAAAGAGTTGGTAATTCCTATCCTATAACAGTTTTGCCATCATCGAGAAAGTTAGCAAGATAAAACAAACGCATTTTCCTCAATAAACTTAGGAGCAGGTGTGAAGAAAGATACAATTGCAAGGAAAAATGAACCAATTCTATAAGTGCTTTTCAAACGCCTTTGTTGTGCAGCAACGCTATTAGAAAGCAGCTATTTGACTACAAGTCATAATTTAGAAACAATGAACTAGCTTAAGATGTACTCATCACATCTTCTAAAAATCTTCACAAATTAAAGAACCAAAGTAGTCAAGATTTTAATTAAACGCTCATAACGATGCACGTGAATTTAAAGATCAGAGTCGTCTTTCTAGGTAAATAAAAAAGATAAAGTTATAAACTTTCAAGCAACGGACAAATTGAATTTGTAGGTAGAGGAAAAACTTCATAGTAGCAACAACAAAGATTTAAATCAAATCAATGCTTACAACTTACAAGCAACTTATCAACATTAAGGGAGTACTTTTTTTGAGAACTCTTCGTTTTCCTGCAAACTCTCCGTTCGCCTTGAATTTACGACATTGGAGATCATGATAATATCAAGGGCATAAGCATATACCACCCAGAATCTTATTAACCTCTTTGGTCGTTACACCAATAGAAAATCTAAGAGCGAATCCTACCCGGAAGGAAGAATATGATGAGAAATTGGTTCTTCGAAAATACAAAAACAATGGAAAATCAAATTAAAGAAAATACCATAAAAAATATACTCATTTTCTAATCTGAAACAGTCTCCATGTATGAGAAAAGACATGAATTCGTCCCTATTGTTATTCAGACACAGATAAATAAAGAACCGACAATAATTACAGTAGGAAAAGTCGAAGAAAAGAAAATTCTCAAACATAATAATTAATGAGATGATATTACATCTAAAAGCCAAGAATTAAAGCTTATCCAAATCCGGAGAAGACAACAAACTTGAAAGCAGGAGCGAAATGGTAGATGTTTTTCAGTTCACATGATGCAGTGGCTTTCTATTCTGGATGTTCTGTTTTCCATGGATTTTGAGGAGTTTGCACAGACAATATAGAGGTTGATGTGATGGATTCCAATTCTCTCTTTTACGGACACGTAAGTAAACCAAAGAATTGTAAAAGTCAAAACTAACCTTATAAATAAATTAAATGAAATGAAGCTGCCATGTTGATACCAATTCCTACTCACTCTTCTAATATAGTATATAGTACTACCTCCGTTCCATTTTATGTGGCACCATTTTCTTTTTGGTCAGTCTAAAAAAAATGTCACATTTTCTTATATGGTAAGTATTTAAAGGTACAATTTCTTTTTTATTCTTGTTGATCCCACTTAATCTTAAAACAATACTCTAATACATTTATGAGAAGAGAGAAAGTGAGTCTACTTTTTAAAGAGCAATTTGGTAAACATTTCAAAGTCTTCATTTATTTCTTAAATTTCGTGCCCAGTCAAATGTTGCCACATAAAATGGGACGGAGGGAGTAGAAAGAATACAATTAATGTGGTGACTGCCATAGTGCAACAAAGTACATCTCGCTTGTCATAAAACGAGAAATTATTGTACGTGATATGCACCGTTTCCACCATTTAAGGATAGAGTCTGTTCATGTGGAGATTACTGGTGATCTGAATGATTGAACCTCATGTTTGGTAGAAATCAGAGTAGATATATTACTAAGTTAAGATGCTTCAATACATTGTTACAGAGGGGTGGCATTACAGTATGCCTACTATTGTTATGCTGGTAATGAAAACTAGTACTATTACATAGAAAATAGAAAACCATTTCTTTCCATTTTCACATACACACACTCCACTGATCAGTGAAGGAAATACTTCACATACATACACACACTGAATGAGAAAGTCTCACTTTACTTCACTGAAAGAAAAAACTGTTAAGAACCACCAAATATGGATAAACTATATATTGTATTACTACTTTATGACTGGAAGTTCATGAGGAATCTTGAAATGAATTTCTCCGGTTGAATGCTGAAGCAGCGACATTTACATCATATTATTTGGAAAATAGAGAATCATTTTAGAATCGATGAGCTTGGGCGGTCAATATCTATACTTCAAATTCAATCTAAACATGGTCCCCTGTAAGAGAATATACACCTAGGAGGTGGCAGTGAGGGGGACATTGACGCGGATCTAGGATTCTGGACCACAACCCTTTTTGTTTACTGGGTTCTGGATAGATTATGCAATAAAAACAATTCGTCTTGATAATGCTAGTGAGTTTACATCTCAGGTATTTACTGATTATTGTTTGTCCATTGGAATAACAATTGAACATCCTGTTGCACATGTTCATACTCAAAATGATTTAGCAGAGTCATTGATTAAAACGTCTTCAAATTGATAGCTAGACCATTGTTGATGAGGACAAAGTTGTCTGTTTCGGTTTGGGGGCATGCTATTTTGCATGCAGCGGCACTTGTGCGCATAAGGCCAACCAATTATCATGACATCTCCCAATTGCAATTGATTTTTGGTCAAGAGCCAAACATTTCCCATCTTAGAATCTTTGGTTGTGCGGTATATGTTCCAATTGCTCCACCACAACGCACAAAGATGGGTCCCCAAAGAAGGTTGGGGATATATGTTGTGTATGAATCTCGTTCTATTATAAAATATTTGGAACCTAGAACTGGAGATTTATTTACGGCAAGGTTTGCTGATTGTCATTTTGATAAATCAGTATACCCAACATTAGGGGAGAACAAAGCAGTTGAGAAATGAGATAGATTGAAATTCACTTTCACTGTCTCATCTAGACCCTCGAACAAATCAATGTGAGCAAGAAGTTCAAAAGATAATTTATTTGCAGAATATTGCAAATCAACTGTCGGATGCATTTACTAACCTTCCACCGGTTACTAAATTAAGTTCGAGTTGATGTCCCAATAGGACAAAATGTTAAGGCAAATGAGTCTGGACCACACTTAAAACGTGGTAGACCAATTGGTTCCAAGGATAAAAATCATCAGAAAAGGAAAGAAATAAATGATCAAGATGCTCATAATATGGAGGCAATTTCTCATGAAGAGCTCTGAGACATAATAAATGATGACACCAAAGAGGAGGTCCATGTACCTGAAAATAATGAGAATGAGGAAATCTCTATAAATTATGTCTCGAACGAGAAAAAAGGTGGAATCGAAATAATATTGTGGTGGATAATATTTTTGCCTATAATGTTGCAGTTGAAATAATGCAACAAGATGAGAATTTGGAACCAAGATCTGTCAATGAATGTAGACAGAGAAATGATTGGCTAAAAATGGAAGGAAGCAATTCAAACAGAATTGGCTTCACTTGAAAAACATGAAATTTTTGGACCAATAGTCCGAACACCTGAAGGTGTTAAGCCAGTGGGGCACAAATGAGTTTTTGTGCGAAAACACAATGAAAATGGTAAAGTCGTAAGATATAAAGCATGACTTGTGGCACAAGAATTTTCGCAAAGGCCTTGCATTGATTATGAGAAGCCATATTCTCCAGTGGTAGATGCAATTACCTTCAGGTATCTAATAAATATGACAGTTCATGAAAAGATTGAAATGCATCTAATGGACGTTGTCGTAGCCTATTTATATGGCTCACTAGACCACAATATTTTTATGAAAATCCCTAAAGCACTAAAAGTGCCTAAAGCATATAAAAATTCAAAAGAAGTTGTTCAATAAAGCTTCAGAAATCCTTATATGGATTGAAACAATCAGGGCGAATGTGGTATAATCGTCTTAGCGAATACTTGTTAAAGGAAGGGTATCAGAATGAACCTTATTTGTCCTTATATTTTTATACGAAGGTCAAAATTTGAATTTGTAATAATATCTGTTTTATGTTGATGACTTGAACATCATCGGAACTCCTAAAGATCTTTCAAAAGTTGTTGAGTGTTTGAAGAAAGAATTTAAAATGAAAGATCTTGGTAAGACAAAATTTTGTCTTGGCCTTCATATTGAACATTTGACAAATGAAATATTTATCCATCAATCTACATATACTGATAAGGTTTTGAAGCGATTTTACATGGATAAATCACACCCATTGAGTACCCCGGTGGTTGTGAGATCTCTCGATATAAATAAAGATCCATTCCGACCCCAAGAAAAGGATGAAGAGATTCTTGGTGATGAAACATCATATCTCAGTGCTATTGGGGCACTAATGTCTTGCCAACAATACCCAACCAGATATTTGCTTCGCAGTAAGTTTATTGGTGAGATTCAGCTCATGTCCAACAAGAAAACATTGGAATGGTGTTAGACATCTATTCAAATATCTTCAAGGAACAATTGATATGGGGTTGTAATATTCTAATGCATCCAAGTCAGAATTGATCGATTATGCAAATGCGGGATATTTGTCTGACCCACATAAAGCTAGATCTCAGACATGCTATTTATTCACATATGAAGGTACAACTATATCATGGCGTTGGATGAAGCAAACAATATTGCTACTTCTTTAAATCATGCAGAGATAATAGTCATTCATGAAGCCAGTCGAGAGTGTGTATGGTTAAGATCAATGACTCAACACATTTTGCAATTATGCAGTCTTTCTGTGCAAACAGAGATTCCAATAATATTGTATGAAGATAATGCTTCTTGCATAACTCAATTAAAGGGAGGATATATCAAAGGAGACCGAACAAAACATATTTCACCTAAGTTCTTTTTCACACATGATCTTCAACAAAAATGGTGAGATAAATGTTTAACAGATTCGTTCGAGTGATAATCTTGCAGATTTATTCACTAAGGCATTGCCAACGTCAACATTTGAGAAGCTAAGATATAATATTGGAATGCATCGTCTCCAAGATATCAAATAAGTTTTTCATCAGGGAGAGTAAATACGCGTTGTACTCTTTTTCCCTTAGCCAAGGTTTTGTCCTATTGGGTTTTCCTGGTAAAGTTTTTAATGAGGCAACACTCAAGGCGTATTACAAGATGTGTGTACTTTTTTTCCTTCACTAGGCTTTTTCCCACTGGGTTTTTTCTAGTAAGGTTTTAACGAGGCACATTATCTATAAATATCCAAGGGGGGGTGTTACAAATCCATTAAATGTGTGGATGTTTCTTTTCAATCTACACCTAACGTAATGTCCCATTTAATGTATCAGTTAAAGAGCTTCTAACGTATTTTCTTAACATTGTAAACATGTGATTTCTACTAACTATAAAAGGGCATGCTTCACCCTTGTGAATGACAACAAAAAGAGATAAAAGAATACTCTCTACTCTATACTTCTTATTAACATTTGTCTTCCATTTCTTGTTTAGTATTTTTGTATTTTGCTCATATTTTAGAACAATTAAATGATAATATGTTTTTCTTGATCTACGAGGGTTTATTGGACATGAACAAATTGGGTTGTGGGGGAAAATACAAAAAGTATAAATTATACATTATTTTCGATCTTTTTGATTTGAAAAATCAGAAACCGAAAAATCAAAATTTAAAAATATTGAATTGAAATAGATCAAAAAATTGAAATTTAAAAAATAGAAAAATAAAATCAATTCAGTGTGTTATTTTAATTTTGGCGAAATGGTCTGATGGACTCTTATAATGTATGTGTTTGTATTTTGGATCTTTCAACTTAGAATTTTGTCAAGTGAACCCTCTAACTCAATGAAACTTACCATTTTAAATCCCTCTGACCTTTGACTAGGCTTATGTGGCAACTTAATTAATGAGTTGGAACAAACACGTGATTCCACGCGCCAAAAGAGCGTAGACCTCAGAATTTTGATTAAAAATAATTAAAAGAAAAAGGAAATTAGAATAAAAACAAGAAAAAATATTAAAAATAAATGTTTTTCTTCTTTCTCCCCCCCCCCCCCATCCCATCCCAAATTATTTTCCTCTTCAAACATCAGTTTCCATGTTCTTCCCCACCAAGACTCCCATTTCTCTCTTTCTCCCCCTTCCCCGCTCCTTTCCAATCTCTTCTTCTCTTTTTTTCCCCCCTTTTTATGTTCCCCCAAATTAAAAAAGAAATTGTGCAAAAAAATTTGAACATAATCAGCAAAGGAAAATTAAAAAAATTGGTGGGATAAACATAGTTGTTGAAAGACATATGTCTAATGAGTATCTTAATCACTTTTGGTGTCAAAATTGTTCTTGATTTGTCGTTTTTTTCATTTTTCTAGGGTAAAGTGACAAGATCTGGTAGTTTTGAATAGTGAAAAGTAATTGTTGAATATCTTTATGAAATTAGATGAAGTGTATTCTGTAAAATTGTATGCAAATATTAAGATATATTAAGGTATTTTAATGGTAATTCATTGGTATCAATGGAGGAAAGAGTTTTAGAAGTTGCTCAAGTAACAATGAAGGGAGTAATGGAGTGAAAAAGAAGAAAAAAAAATATTTTTTTAAAATTAAATAATAAATGACGTATCATATAAAATCTGATGTGGATGATGACATGTCATTTTCAGTGGGTGTTTGAAGTTCACACAAAGCCAAAGGGATTTAAAATGTTGAGTTTCATTAAGTTAAATGATTCAATTGACAAAGTGCTAAGTTAGAAGGTCTAGAATACAAACTCATACAAGTATAAGGGTCCATCAGACCATTTCGCCTATCGAATAAGTTTCCAATGGACCAAAATTAAAAGATATTTAATGAATTGAATTTGTTGTTACTTACTTGTTCTTTAAATAAATTAATTTGATAACGTAAATGATTGTGCAAATTATATTTGATGGTCACTCTAGTAAGTTTTTCAGTATCTAAGTTGACAATTCTCAAATCTGTGAGATCCTCCGAAGATAAATCAGGATAAGCAAAATAATATTCTTTTGCTATCATCAGACTCAGAACCGAATCACCTACGTCAGAATATCAATTAGTTTATAAAATTTTAAAAAAGTAATGATTTTAGTTAGACTCGACCATCAAAATTTGTTGCTTACCTTGTAACATCTCGCAAATTGAAATAACTAGGAAATAGTTAAAAGTTGGGGAAAGAATCATTTTTGGAAAGTATATGAAAGTCCGGAAAATTGTGAAGTATGTTAATTGAGTTTTTGGTCAACTTCCCTTAACTCCTATCTCAGGATGAGTTAGGTGTATTTCCAGATATGGTTGGAAAGCTCTTAGAATAACCTTTCCAACACTGCTGAGTTTGTGCGATTTCGAGTTTGTATGAGTGAGTTATGCCCATTGGAAGTTGAGTTGTTTGGAATAAGGAAAGTCAAATCCGGATTTTGGAAGGGTAATTTAGTCTTTTCCTTACCTAATTATTCTAATTCTTTTTTAGGAGTTAATTGGGGTAAAATCAGATTTTAGTCAGTTTAGAAAAGTTGAAGTTTCACGCTAGGGATTGGAGAAAAGAGAAAAGAGGAGAAGGGAGAAGAGAAATCAAGATTCGTCAAGATCGTCGAGATTTGCGTGTGGATTTCGTCAAGGGGGTGATCCCTACAAGGTATGTGAGATTCCATAGCATTGGGTTAGTTCATCCACGCGCCAACCATAATTAAATTCAGCGAATTTAAGTATTTGAAAATTTAGAAATTGTGTTCTTGAAGAACATTGTTGAAAGTTCGTTTGAATTTCTAGTGGGTTGTGTTGTTGGAGTTTCTTGCAATTTGATTCATATTTTCGGGTGTAATTTCAGTTTGAATCTATCATATAGTGAGGGTATAAATGATTCTAAGTGTTTGGGGAAGGAACCATTGAAGTTTAGAGGGTTTAGAGATGAAAAACGAGCCAGAAAAGTCGTTAAACACCTGGGGATAGGGGTGGGGCGTCGCACCAGCCAGCGCCCCCCAGATCAGTCTCTGAATATTGAGGGCTGGCGCCTTGCGCTTCTCAGAGCGCCAAGGACGCTAGTTCTCCCCATTAATTCCCCACCTTTTCATACTTGTTCCTTAGCAATGTACCTATGTTTTCTAGTTGATTCCAATACTCTAAGGTACATTTAAACATCATGAAATCATCCATAAACATGAGATCATGAACCTTGAATCCATAATCCAATTCAAGAAAAGTTGGGATCAAAGTCAAGAAGTTAAGAGTCAAGTCTAAAAGTTAAGAAGTAAGTCAAGAGAAGTTCATAAAGTTTTTCCAAAGTCTTTCACAAACATTTTAACTTTGTTTTAAGATTAAGTTTCAAGTTAAGCAAAGAGTAAAGAGTTGAATTCATTTCTCAAAAAGCTATAAGGGAACTAAGTAGTTCCAAGAGTTTAAAACTGTTTTCATATTTGAGCAAGAAAGGGAACACTGATTCCAAGAGAGCTTTTAAGATAAGTTTTGAGTAATTATCTCAAACCAAAGAAAGAAGTTTGTTTTTAAAACATATGAGCTAAGTATATTTTGGGAGTAGTATAGAGAACCGATATAGGGATGAGAGTTCATATTTACTCAAGTCTCCATAAATCATGTAGCCATCATGGGTAGTAAAAGATCACACTTTTTAGATGACTCATTAAGATGATTTTAGCATAGACTAGTGGATCCACTTAGTGAAGGCGTCCTATATGATGGTAAACTATATGACAGTTCTGGCAGCGTGGGCAAGACATTGTATCACCACTTAGGCTCATAGTAGTGGTTGTCGGTTAGAAAAACTCCCAAAGAAACTATATTACTTTATTATATGAGTAAAGTTGAGTTTGTTATTGTATTTTCTTTAATGAACTAAGTTGATTTTACTGTATTATAGAGCTTTCCATATATTGCATGTGTTTCATTGGCTTATTATGAGTTAAGTTATTCATGAGTTTAGAAGAGCCAATGTAAGTGTTTCTTTCAAAATCTTTTCAAGCCTATGTTATGTTAGCATTTCAACTCGCGTACTCGTACATTCAATGTACTAATGCCAGTTGGCTTGCATCGTCTTATGATGCAGGCACAAGTAACCAGGATCAGCATCCAACACCTCGTTGATTAGGTTCAGCATTTAGAGTCAGTTGGTGAGCTTCCTTGCTTTCCGGAGGGCTCTTTTTTATCATTTTCTTTCTTGTTTTCAATTATTAGGATGATCGGGGGTCCTGTCCCGACATCCCTATTTGTTTAGAGGCTTCATAGACAGATAGTTATAGTTCTATTCATTTCAGTTGTATACGTTTAAGACTCGAGTTGCCATTTTGGCTAAGCTATTATTTATTAAGTTATGCATGAGTTATATTTTATTATGTTTAAGTCTTCCGATGAGTAAGTAAGCTTGGCCAAAGGGTCACTTGGGGCCAACAATGGTTCTCGAGTGCCAGCCACGTCCGGGGTGTATGCTTGGGGTGTGACAAACTTGGTATTAGAGCATAGAGTTCAAGAGTCCTAGGGAGTCAATGAAGCCGTCTGTAGAGTCCTAGTTATCGGTGTGAAGAGCGCCACATCTATAATTTGGAGGCTGCATCACTTAGAAAATATTCTCACTTCTTTCATACTCATTTTGTGCGTTAGAATTTAATCTCTATAAATTTTCTTCCAATTCGTGTTTTTGCGTGTCTTTCAGATCATGCCTCCACGAAGAGCTGTCAGAGGTCGTCCGGCTATAAGGAAGATTGAACCACAGGAACAAGGGGTACCTAATGCACCAGAAGTGCAACCCCAAGGAGAGGTCACCAATGCTGTGTTCCGTGAGGCCATTCGGATGTTGAGCCAAGTTATGACCAACCAAGCTGGGCAACAGAGAGAGAATCGTCAGAAAGTGGCTCATACTTCTAGTGTTCATGAGTTCTTAAGGATGAATCCTCCAACCTTCACTGGTTCGAGTACTACTGAGGATCCAGAGAACTTTATTGAGGAGCTGAAGAAGGTATTTGATGTTATGCATTTTGCTGATACTGAGCGAGTTGAACTGGCTTCATATCAACTGAAGAATGTTGCTAGGACTTGGTTTGACAAGTGGAAGAGGGGTAGAGCTGATGATGCACCACCTGCGAGTTGGGCATGTTTTGAGGAGACTTTCTTGGGGCGTTTCTTTCCCCGAGAACTAAAAAAGGCTAAGGTACGAGAATTCCTCACACTGAAGCAGGATTCTTTGAGTGTTCATAAGTATGGGTTGAAGTTCACCCAACTATCCCATTATGCTCCGGAGATGGTTGCGGATATGAAAAGTAGAATGAGCCCGTTCGTTGCTGGGTTGTCCCGTCTATCAAGCAAAGAGGACAAGACAGTTGTGTTAATTGGGGACATGGACATATCAAGGTTGATGGTCTATGTGCAGTAGGTTGAGGAAGAGAAGCTGAGGGATATGGAGGAATTCAGAAATAAGAAAGCTAAGACAGGGAATGAGTCCGGGCAGCAGAAAGGTAATGTGAACCGTTCGTCCTTTCAGCAGAAGCAAAAGGGTCCTGCTCCATCATCTGCTAGTGCACCTGCACCCAAAGGCTAATGTGAGTATAATGTCCAGAATTCACAGAACTTCAGAGCTAAACCTGCACAGTCTCAAGGTAGTGTGGCACAAGGAGGTAATTGGGCTCCTACATGTGCTAGGTGTGGTAGAACCCACCCAGGTAATTGTCGTAATGGCCAGACAAGTTGCTTCAAGTGTGGACAAGAGGGTCACTTCATGAAAGAGTGTCTAAAGAACAAGCAAGGTAGTGGAAATCAGGACAATAGGGCCCAATCTTTATCAGTTGCTCTACCAGACAGGGCTGCACCTAGAGAAGCTACTTTCGGTACGGGTGGAGGAGCAAACCTTCTTTATGCGATCACTAGTCCCCAAGAGCAAGAGAACTCTGTAGATGTTGTCACTGGTATGATCAAAGTCTTTGATTTTGATGTTTATACTTTGCTAGACCAGGAGCAAGTTTATCTTTTGTGACCCCTTATATTACAAATAATTTTGATGTTCTTCTTGAGAAACTCTGCGAACCCTTTTGTGTTTCTACACCTGTTAGGGAGTCTATCCTAGCTGAGTGAGTTTATCGTGATTGTGTCATTTCCATCAATCACAAAGACACCATGGTTGATTTAATTGAGTTAGACATGGTAGATTTTGATGTCATTCTAGGTATGAATTGGCTTCATGCATGTTATGCCTCACTTGATTTAGAACTCGAGTCGTTAGGTTTCAAATTCCTAATGAGCCAGTCTTAAAGTGGAAAAGTAGTTCAGTAGTACCTAAGGGTTGTTTCATTTCGTACCTTAAGGCAAGAAAGTTGGTTTCCAAGGGGTGTGTCTATCACTTAGTCCGAATTAATGACTCTAGTGTTGAGAATACCTCCTACTCAGTCAGTTCCAGTAGTAAAAGAGTTTCCAGAAATCTTTCCTGATGATCTACCCGGAGTCCCTCCTGAGAGATAGATAGACTTCGGTATAGATGTTCTTCCAAATACTCGTCCTATATCTATTCCACTATATAGAATGACACCAGTAGAGTTAAAAGAGCTTAAAGAGCAGTTGAAAGATCTCCGAGATAAATGTTTCATTCAACCAAGTGTCTCACCTTGGGGCACTCCGGTCTTGTTTGTAAGAACGAAAAATGGTTCCCTTAGGATATGTATAAATTACCGTCAGTTGAACAAGGTTACCATCAAGAACAAATATCCTCTTCCAAGAATTGATGATCTTTTCGATCAACTTCAGGGTGCCACCTGTTTCTCAAAGATAGATCTCAGGTCAGGTTACAATCAATTGAGATTAAGGGAATGTGATATTCCAAAGACAGCCTTGTCATGTCTTTTGGTTTGAGCAATGTGCTTGCAGCATTCATGGACCTTATGAATAGAGTATTCAAACCTTATTTATATATATTTGTTATCATCTTCATTGATGACATACTAATCTATTCAAGGAATGAAGAAGATCATGCTGGTCATCTCAGAATAGTTCTCCAAACTTTGAAAGATAAGGAGTTATATGCTAAGTTCTCTGAATGTGAGTTTTGGCTTGAGTATGTGGCATTCTATAGGTCACATTGTGTCTGGAGAGGGAATTAAATTTGATACTCAGAAAATAGAGGTAGTGCAAAATAGACCTAGACCCACATCTCCAACTGATATTAAGAGTTTCTTGGGATGTTCTGGCTATTATAGAAGGTTTGTAGAGAGGTTCTCATCCATTTCATCCCCTTTGACCAAGTTAACTCAGAAGACAGTGAAATTTCAATGGTCTGAAGCTTATGAGAAAAGCTTTTAGGAATTGAAAAAGAGATTGACTACTACCCCAGTGTTGACCTTACCAGAATATACACAAGGTTTTGTGAGGTATTTTGATGCATCTAGAGTTGGTTTGGGTTGTGTGTTAATGCAGAATTGCAAGGCAATAGCGTATGCCTCCAGACAGTAGAAAGTTCATGAGAAGAACTACCCAACCCATGACTTAGAGTTGGCTGCTGTAGTATTTTCTTTGCAGATATGGCGTCATTATTTGTATGTGTGCATATTGATGTATTCATTGATCACAAGAATCTTTAGTATGTATTTACTCAGAAAGAGCTTAATCTCAGACAAAGGAAGTGGTTAGAATTACTCAAGGACTACGACATGAGTATTCTTTACCACCCAGGTAAGGCTAATGGTGTTGTTGATTCCTTGAGCAGGTTTTCTATGGAAAGTACCACCCATTTTGAGGAAGATAAGAAAGAACTAGCAAGAGAAGTGTATAGACTTGCACGCTTATGAGTCCGACTAATGGATTCCACAGAAGGAGAAGTAGTGGTGATGAATGGGGCCGAATCTTTATTAGTGTCAGAAGTGAAAGAGAAGCAAGACCAAGACCCAATTTTGCTTGAATTGAAGGCAAATGTGCATAAGAAAAAAGTATTTGTTTTTGAACAAGAGGGAGATGGTGTATTGAGATATCAAGGTAGATTGTGTGTACCAATGGTGGATGGACTCCAAGAGAGGATCATGGAGGAATCTCATAGCTCCCAATATTCCATTCATCCGAGTTCCACAAAGATGTATCGTGATTTGAGAGAAGTGTATTGGTGGAG
The DNA here is from genome assembly GCF_000226075.1 of Solanum tuberosum. NCBI lineage: Eukaryota > Viridiplantae > Streptophyta > Magnoliopsida > Solanales > Solanaceae > Solanum > Solanum tuberosum. Next base: position 86,260 of record NW_006239186.1, on the reverse strand, counting down.
TAGTATGAAGAAGGGCATTGCAGAGTTTGTGGCCAAGTGTCCGAATTGCCAACAAATTAAAGTAAAGCACCAAAGGCTCGGCGGTTTGCCTCAGAATATAGAACTTCCAAAATGGAAGTAGGAGATGATTAATATGGATTTCATCACAGGTTTGCCAAGGTCTCACAGACAACATGATTCCATTTGGGTGATTGTCGATAGAATGACAAAATCAGCCCACTTTTTACAGGTGAAGACTACCCTTTCAGCAGAAGATTATGCTAAGCTATATATTCAAGAAGTGGTAAGACTTCATGGGGTTCTGGTCTCTATTATTTCAGACAGAGGTGCACAATTTACTGCACAGTTCTGGAAGTGTTTTCAAGAAAGACTTGGGTTCAAAGGTGAACTTGAGTACTGTTTTTCATCCTCAGACTGATGGGCACGAGGAGCGCACCATTCAGACCTTAGACGATATGTTGAGGGCATGCGTGATCAATTTCAAAGGTAATTGGGATGATCACCTACCTCTCATTGAGTTTGCCTACAACAATAGTTACCACTCTAGCATCCAAATGGCTCTTTATGAAGCTCTTTATGGGATAAGATGCAGATCTCCTATTGGATGGTTTGAAGTTGGTGAAACTAGGTTGATAGGACCATATTTAGTGCCTCAAGCGATGGAGAAGGTTGAAGTGATTCAAGAGAGGTTGAAAACGGCACAGAGTCGTCAGAAATCCTACACTGATGTTAAGAGAAGGGAGTTAGAGTTTAAAGTAGATGATTGGGTGTATTTAAAGGTTTCACCTATGAATGGCGTTATGAGATTTGGTAAGAAGGGGTAGCTTAGTCCCCGGTATATTGGACCTTATCGAATAGCCAAGAGGATTGGCAAAATAGCTTTTGAATTGGAGCTACCACAAGAGTTAGCAGCGGTTCAACCGATATTTCACATCTCCATGTTGAAGAAGTGCATAGGTGATCCTTCATTAATCATACCAACCGAAGATATTGGGATCAATGATAGCCTATCTTATGAAGAGATTTCGGTTCAGATTCTAGATCGCCAAGTTCGCAAGCTGAGGACTAAGGAAGTAGCATCAGTTAAAGTTCTTTGGAGGAACCAATTTTTTGAGAGAGCTACTTTGGAAGCTGAGGAAGATATGAAGAAGATATACCCACATCTCTTTGAAACCGGAGGAGTTTCAGACCAAGGTACTAATTCTCTTCTTAGTACTTTATAATTTATATACTTGATGTATTAGAATTGCTTGTTGGGTATTTGAAATATTTGATTGATATTACACCCATAGCCTAGTAAGAGTAATCTTATTTGAGGACTAATGTTCCCAAGGGGGAGATATTGTAACATCTCGCAAATTGAAATAACTAGGAAAGAGTTAAAAGTTGGGGAAAGAATCATTTTTGGAAAGTATATGAAAGTCTGGAAAATTGTGAAGTATGTTAGTTGAGTTTTTGGTCAACTTCAAATGACCATAAATCCTAGCTCAAGATGAGTTAGGTGTATTTTCAGATATGGTTAAAAATATCTTGGAATAAAATTTCCAACGCTGCTGAGTTTGCGCGATTACGAGTTTGTATGAGTGAGTTATGCCTTTTGGAAGTTTGGATGTTTGGAATAACGAAAGTCTAATCCGGATTTTGGAAGGGTAATTTAGTCTTTTCCTTACCTAATTATTCTAATTCATTTTTAAGAGTTATTTGGGGGTAAAATCAGATTTTAGTCAGTTTAGAAACGTTGAATTTTCACGCTAGAGCTTGGAGAAAAGAGAAAAGAGGAGAAGGGAGAAGAGAAATCAAGATTCGTCAAGATCGTCGAGTTTTGCGTGTGGATTTCGTCAAGGGGTGATCCCTACAAGGTATGTGAGATTCCATAGTGTTGGGTTAGTTCACCCACGCGCCAACCACGATTCAATTCAGTGAATTTAAGTCTTTGAAAGTTTAGAAATTGAGTTCTTGAAGAACATTGTTGAAAGTTCATTTGAATTTCTAGTGGGTTGTGTTGTTGTAGTTTCTTGCTATTTGATTCATGTTTTCGGGTGTAATTTCGGTTTCTATCTATCATATAATGAGGGTATAAATGATTCTAAGTGTTCGGGGAAGGGACAATTGAAGTTTAAAGGGTTTAGATATAAAAAACGAGCAAGAAAAGTCGTCAAACACCTGGGGATAAGGGTGGGGCATCGCGCCAGCCAGCGCGCCTTAAAAGGGGCTCTGAACTTTCACCCTTGGGGTGCCGGTCTAGCCAGTGCGCCCCTGATCAGTCTCTGAATATTGAGGGCTGGCGCCCTGTGCTTCTCAGAGCGCTAGGGACGCTAGTTCTCCCCATTCATTCCCCACCTTTTCATACTTGTTCCTTAGCAATGTATCTATGTTTTCTAGTTGATTCCAACACTCTAAGGTACATTTAAACATCATGAAATCATCCATAAACATGAGATCATGAACCTTGAATCCATAATCAAATTCAAGGAAAGTTAGGATCAAAGTCAAGAAGTTATGAGTCAAGAGCGTTGGAAACTCAGCGGCGTTGGAAAGATCATTCCAAGAGATTTCCTACCATATCTGGAAGTACCTCTAACTCATCCTAAGCTAGAAGTTATGGCCGGTTGAAGTTGGCCAAAACTCAACTTATTCTAACTTAACAAAATTTCCAGATTTTCATTCTTTCCAACAATGACTATTTCCAATTATTAGCTTCTTCCTAGTTATTTCAAATTGCGAGATGTTACGATATCTCCCCCTTGGGAACATTCGTCCTAGAATGAGATTACTCTTACTAGGCTAAGGGTGTAACATGCAACATTCAGTTCAAACACCCACAAGAAAATGTAAAACATCATGCCAACTTATAAATAAATACTAGGAAAGTATTGGGACCTTAATTTGGAACTTCTCCGGATTCTAAGAGATGTGAATATCTCTTCTTCATATCCTCCTCAGCTTCCCAAGTAACCTCTTTAACAAATTGGTTACTCCAAAGGACTTTGACTGATGCTACCTTTTTTGTTCTCAACTTGCGAACTTAGCGATCTAGAATCTGAAAAGGAATCTCCTCATAAGATAAGTTATCCTTGATTCCAATATCTTCAGTTGGTATGATCAGTGAAGGATCTCCCATGCACTTCTTCAACATGGAGACGTGAAATACCGGATGAACCACTGCTAACTCTTAGGGTAGCTCCAACTCATAAGCTACATTGCCAATCCTCGTGGATATTCAATAAAATTCAGTATACCGGGGACTAAACTTTCCCTTCTTACCAAACCTCATAACACCCTTCATGGGGAAACTTTTAGATATACCTAATCATCTACTTCAAACTCTAACTCTCTTCTCCTAACATCATTGTAGGATTTTTTACGACTCTGTGCCATTTTCAACCTCGCTTGAATCACTTTCACCTTCTCCATATCTTGATGAACCAAATTTGGTCCTATCAACCCTGCTTCACCAACTTTAAACCATCCAATATGAGATCTGCATCTTCTCCTATAAAGAGCTTCATAAGGAGCCATTTAGATGCTCGAGTGGTAACTATTATTGTAAGCAAACTCAATGAGAGGTAGGTGATCATCCCAATTCCCTTTGAAATCAATCACACAAACCCTCAACATCTCTTCTAAGGTCTGATTAGTGCGCTCTGCTTGCCCATCTGTTTGAGGATGAAATGCAGTACTTAAGTTCACCTTTGAATCCAAGCCTTTTTGGTATGACTTCCAAAATTGTGTAGTAAATTGCACACCTCTGTCTGAAATAATGGGGACCGGAACCCCATGAAGTATTACCACCTCTTGAAGATACAACTTAGCATAGTCTTCTGCCGAATGAGTAGTCTTTATCGGCAAAAAGTGGGTTGATTTTGTCATTCTGTCGATAATCACCCAAATAGAATCATGCTGCCTACGAGACCTTAGTAAACCTGTGATAAAGTCCATATAAATTATCTCCCACTTCCATTCTGGAAGTTCTATATTCTGCGCCATACCATTGGGCCTTAGGTGCTTTACTTTAACATGTTGGCAATTTGGACACTTAGCAACAAACTCTGCAATGCCCTTCGTCATACTATTCCACCAATACACCTCTCTCAAGTCGCGATACATCTTTGTGGAACCCGGATGAATGTAATATTTGGAAGTATGAGCTTCCTCCATGATCCTCTCTTGGAGTCCATCCACCATTGGTACACACAATCTACCTTGATATTTCAATATACCATCTCCCCCCTTGTTCAAAAGCTAGTACTTTTTGCTTATGAACATTTGCCTTCAATTCAAGCAAAATTGGATCTTGGTCTTGCTTTATTTCACCTTTGACACTAATGAAGATTCAACCCATTCATCACCACTACTCCTCCTTCTGTGGAATCCATTATTCGAACTCCTAAGTGTGCAAGTCTATGCACATCTTTCGCTAACTCTCTCTTTTCTTCCTCAATATGGGTGGTACTACCCATAGATAACCTGCTCAAGGCATCAGCAACACCATTAGCCTTACCTGGGTAATAAAAAATACTCATTTCATAATCCTTGAGTAATTCTAACCACCTCTTTTGTTTGAGATTAAGATCTTTCTGAGTAAACACATATTGAAGACTCTTGTGATCAGTGAATACATCGACATGAACACCATATAAATAATGACGCCATATCTTCAAAGCAAATACTACGGCAGCGTACTCCAAGTCATAGGTTGGGTAATTCTTCTCATGAATTTTCAACTGTCTGGAGGCATAAGCTATAACTTTACCATTTTGCATTAATACACAACCCAAACCAACTCTAGATGCATCACAATACACCACAAAACCTTGAGTACCTTCCGTTAAGGTCAACACTATGCAGTAGTCAACCTCTTTTTCAATTCCTGAAAGCTTTTCTCACAAGCTTCAGACCATTGAAACTTCACTGTTTTCTGAGTTAACTTGGTCAAAGGGAATGAAATAGATGAGAACCCCTCTACGAACCTTCTACAATATCCAGCTAATCTTAAGAAACTCCTAATATCAGTTGGAGATGTGGGTATAGGCCAATTCTGCACTGCCTCAATTTTCTGAGTATCAACTTTAATTCCCTCTCCAGACACAATGTGGCCTAATAATGCCACAGACTCAAGCCAAAACTCACATTTCGAGAACTTGACATACAACTCTATCTTTCAAAGTCTGGAGAACTATTTTGAGATGTTTATCATGATCTTCTTCATTCCTTGAATAGATTAGTATGTCATCAATGAAGACAATAACAAACATATTTAAATAAGATTTGAAAACTCTATTCATAAGGTCCATGAACGCTGCAGGTGCATTAGTCAAACCAAAAGACATGACCAAAAACTCGTAACGACCATAACGGGTTCTAAAAGCTGTATTTGGAATATCACATTCCCTTACTCTTAACTAATGGTAGCCAGATATGAGATCTATCTTAGAGAAACATGTGGCACCCTGAAGTTGATCGAAAAGATCATCAATTCTCGGAAGAGGATACTTGTTCAACTGACGGTAATCTATACACATCCTAAGGGAACCATCTTTCTTTCTCACAAATAAGACTGGAGACCCCCAAGGTGAGACACTTGGTCGAATAAATCCCTTATCTAAAAAATCATTTAACTGTTCTTTTAGCTCTTTTAACTCTGATGGTGCCATTCTATATGGCGGAATAGATATAAGACGAGTATCTGGAAGAAGGTCTATACCGAAGTCTATCTCCCTCTAAGGAGGGACTTTGGGAAGATAATCTGGAAAGACTTCTGGAAACTCTTTTACTATTGCAACTGATTGAATAAAGGTATCTCAACACTAGAGTCATTAACTCGGACTAAGTGATAAACACACCCCATAGAAACTAACTTTCTTGCCTTAAGGTACAAAATAAAACGACCCTTAGGCATTGTTGAACTGCTTTTCCACTCTAAGACTGGCTCATTTGGAAACTGAAACTTGACAACTTGAGTCTTACAATCAACTGAGGCATTGCAGGCATGAAGCCAGTCCATACCACTAATGACATCAAAATCTACCATGTCTAACTCAATTAAATCAGCCATGGTACTCTTATGATTGATGGAAATGGGACAATCACGATAGACGCTCTCTGCTAGAATAGACTTACCAAAAGGTGTAGAAACACTGAATGGTTCACTAAGTTGCTCAGGAATAACATCAAAATTCATAGCAACATATGGAGTTACAAAAGATAAACTCGCTCCTAGGTCTAGCAAAGCATAAACAGTAAAGTCAAAGACTTGGATCATACCAGTGACAACATTTGGTGAATCCTCTTGCTCTTGGCCACTATTGATAGCATACAAGCAGTTTATTCCTCCGCCAGTACCGAAAGTAGCCCCTCTAGGTGCAGCTTTGTTTGGTGGAGCAACCGAAGAAGACTGGGCTCTATTGCCCCTATTACCATTACCCTGCTTGTTCTTTGGACATTCTCGCATGAAATGCCTATTCTGACCACACTTGAAACAACTAGTGGAGCCCTCACGACACATACCTGAGTGGTTCTTACCACACTTAGTGCAAGTAGGAGGCTTACTACCCCATTGCGCCATGCTACCCTGAGAATAGGCAGGTTTAGCTCTAAAATTCTGACTATTATACTCACCTTTCTTCTTAGGTGCAGGTGCACTAGCAGATGATGGAGCATGTCCCTTTTGTTTCTGTTGGAAGGATGAGCGGTTGGCATTACTTTTCTGCTGCTCGGACTCATTCCCTGTCTTAGCCCTCTTGTTCTTAAACTCCTCTCTATCCCTTAGGTTCTCTTCCTCAACCTGCTGCGTAGACCATCAACCTTGAGATATCCATGCCACTTATCAACATTGCAGCCCTACCTTCCTTACTCGACATACAAGATAGCCTAGCAACAAACAAGCTCATTCTACTCTTCATGTCCGCAACCATCTCCGGAGCATAACGGGACAGTTGGGTGAACTTCAACCCATACTCATGAACACTTAAAGAATCTTTCTTAAGTGTGAGGAACTCTCGTACCTTGGCCTCTTTCAGTTCTCGGGGAAAGAAACACCCCAACAAAGCCTCCTCAAAACATGCCCAACTCGTAGGTGGTGCATCTTCAGCTCTACCCTCTTTCCACTGATCAAACCAAGTCCTAGAAACATTCTTCAGTTAATATGAAGCTAGTTCAACTCGCTCAGTATCGGCAACATGCATAACCTCAAATACCTTCTTCAGTTCCTCAGTAAAATTCTCCGGATCCTCAGTAGTCAATTTGAAATTATTATTTTTGTGGTAATTAGAATTACTCAAAGATTATGACATGAATATTCTTTATCACCTAGGTAAGGCTAATGTTATTGATGATGCCTTGAGTAGGTTATCTATGGGTAGTACCTCCCATTTTGAGGAAGATAAGAAAGAGCTAGCAAGAGATGTGCATAGACTTGCACGCTTATAAGTTCGACTAATGGATTTCACAGAAGGAAGAGTAGTGGTGATGAATGGGGCTGAGTCTTCATTAGTGTAAAAAGTGAAAGAAAAGCAAGACCAAGATCCTATTTTGCTTGAATTTAAGGAAAATGTTCATAAGCAAAAAGTATTGGCTTTTGAACAAGGAGGAGATGGCGTATTGAGGTATCAAGGTAGGTTGTATGTACCAAGGGTGGATGAACTCCAAGAGAGGATCATGGAGAAAACTCATAGCTCCAGATATTTCATTCATCCGGGTCCCACAAAGATGTATTGCGATTTGAGAGAGGTTTATTGGTGGAGTAGTATGAAGAAGGACATTGCTGAATTTGTGGCTAAGTGTCTGAATTGCCAACAAGTTAAGATAGAGCATCAAAAGCCCGGTGGGTTGGCTCCGAATATAGAATTTCCGGAATGGAAGTGGGAGATGATTAATATGGACTTCATCACAGGTTTACCAAGGTCTCGCAGACAACATAATTCTATTTGGGTGATTGTCGATAGAATGACAAAATCAGCCCACTTTTTGCCGATAAAGACTACCCATTTAGCAGAAGATTATACTAAGCTATATATTCAAGAGGTGGTAAGACTTCATGGGGTTCCGGTATCCATTATTTTAGATAGAGGTGCGCAATTTACTGCACAGTTTTGGAAGTCGTTCATAAAAGGCTTGGGTTCAAAGGTGAACTTAAGTACTGCCTTTCATCCTCAAACAGATGGGCAATCAGAGCACACTATTCAAACCTTAGAGGATATGTTGAGGGAATGCGTGATCGATATCAAGGGTAATTATGATGATCACCTACCTCTCATCGAGTTCACCTATAATAATAGTTACCACTCTAGCATCCAAATGGCTCCTTATGAAGCTCTTAATGGGAGAAGATGCAGATCTCCTATTGGATGGTTTGAAGTTGGTGAAGCTGGGTTGATAGGACCAGATTTAGTTCATCAAGCTATAGAAAAGGTGAAAGTGATTCAAGAGAGGTTGAAAACGGTGCAGAGTCATCAGAAATCCTACACTGATATTAGGAGAAGGGAGTTAGAGTTTGAAGTAGATGATTGGGTGTACATGAAAGTCTCACCCATGAAAGGTGTTATGAGATTTGGTAAGAAGGGGAAGCTTAGTCCTCAGTATATTGTCCCTTAGAGAATATCAAAAAGGGTAGGTAATGTAGCTTATGAGTTGGAGCTACCACAAGAGTTAGCCGCGGTTCATTCGGTGTTTCACATCTCTATGTTGAAGAAGTGCATGGGCGATCCTTCATTGATTATACCAACTGAAGATATTGAGATTAATGATAGCTTATCTTATGAGAAGATTCCAATTCAGATTCTAGATCGCTAAGTTCACAAGTTGAGGACTAAGGAAGTAGCATCAGTCAAAGTTCTTTGGAGGAGCCAATTTGTTGAGGAAGTTGAGGAAGATATGAAGAAGAGATATCCGCATATCTTTGAAACCGGAAATATTCTAGATCAAGGTACTGATTCTCTTCTTAGTACTCTTTAATTTGTAAGTTGGCATGTTGTGTTTGCATTGCTTGTTAGGTGTTTGGGCTGAATGTTAAATGTTACGCCCTTAGCCTACTAAGAGTAATCTCATTCGAGGACGAATGTTCCCAAGGGGGATATATTGTAACATCTCATTAATTGAAAGAACTAGAAAGAAGTTAAAATTTGGAAATAATCATTTTTGGAAAGAATATAAAAATATGGAAAATTTATTAAGTATGGTAAGTTGAGTTTTTGGTCAAATTCAAATGACCATAGCTCCTAGATCAATATTATTTAGGTGTGTTTCCAGATATCGTAGGAAATATCTTGGAATAATCTTTCCAACGCCGCCGACTTTGCGCTATTTTGAGTTTGTATGAGTGAGATATGACCATTTGAAGTTAGGCTATTCAAATAAGGAAAGTTTAATCCGGATTTTGGAAGGTATTTTAGTCTTTTCCTTACCCAATTGTTTTAATTCATTTTTAGGAGTTTAATTGGGGTAAAATCAGATTTTAATCAGTTTATTAAAGTTGAAGTTCACGCTAGGGCTTGGAGAAAAGAGAAAAGAGGAGAAAGGAGAAGAGAAATCAAGAATTGTCAAGAACGTTCGAGTTTAGTTGTGGATTTCGCCAAGGATTCAATCCTACGAGGTATGTGAGATCACATAGTGTTGGGTTAGTTCACCACACGCAAATCATGAATCAATTCAGCGAAGTTATATATTTTTGAAAGTAAATCCTATGAGTTCTTAATGATAATTCGATTGAAATTTTGTGGGTTCTTGTTGTTGAAGTTTCTTGAGAGTGATTCATGTATTTAGCTGTGAATTCGAGTTAAATCTTGCATATATTGATGAATTAGTTGTTTCTATGTGTTTGGGGAAAGAACCAAGTGAAAATAGGGGGTTTAGAGTTGAAAAACGAAGAAGAAAAGTCGGAGGCACCTGGGCAGGGGCCTGGGCCGTCGCCCCTCTCATAGCCCCACGAAAAATTCTCTGATCTCTTGCCTCTGGGCAATCGCCCCTCTCAGAGCCCCAAGCTGGGGTTTCTGAACTTTGGGCTCTGGCGCCCCACTCCTCTCAAAGAGCCAAGGACGCCAGTTCACCCCATTTTCCCTGTCACGACCCAAGCCTAGGGCCTAGACGTGACCGGCGAATGGGGAACCCGAAGGAACCCCAAACAAGCCTCATAGCGTATCATTACACATCCTTGGTCGCGGAAGCAAATAAAATGACCATAAGCGATAAGCATAATTAAGGGGGGAATCGGGACTAAGAGAGCAAGAGAAACAAAAATAAGAACGATACAAAAATACCATAGATGAGTCAAGCTCAAGCATAATACACAACTTGTCCAACACCACCTCTAAACATAGGTACTTTAGCGGGGGCCAAGACAAACAACTAGGCTCACCCTCATAGTCAAAACATAACTAAAAAGAAAAAAA
>NW_006239186.1:66348-74632 GCF_000226075.1 Solanum tuberosum | reverse complement strand
ATTTTCGAATTTTGATACGGTTGCTCTAAAATTTGGGTTAAACCCATTACCCACTCAATTTGACCCCCTGAATAAGAATATGAAGTCGAATTTCCAAAATCATGCACGGATTTTGAGATATATGGAAATTACAATTATAGGTGTTTCCGAAGCACATTTTCGGACATTTTTGGGGTCGTTTCATTCCCCCTTTTTCCGTACTAGTTACTTAGCAACGTACCTATGTTTTCTAGTTGAATCCAACACTCTAAGGTACTTCTAAACATCATGAAATCATCTATAAACATGAGATCATGAACCTTAAATCCATAATTCAATTCAAGGAAATTTAAGAGTCAAGTCTATAAGTTAAGAAGCAAGTCAAGAGAAGTTCATAAAGTTTTCAAAAGTCTTTCGCAAACGTTTTAACTTTGTCTTAAGACTTAAGTTTCAAGTTGACTAAAGAGTTAAGAGTAAATTTCATTTATTCAAAGATGATACGGGAACTAAGTATTCCCAAAAGTTAGAAATGTTTTCACATTTGAGCAAGAAAGGGAACACCGATTCCAAGAGAGCTTTTAAGCTAAGTTTTGAGTAATTATATCAAACCAAAGAAAAAAGTTTTGTTCTAAAAACATATGAACTAAGTATATTTTTGGGAGTAGTATTGAGCACCGATGGGGATGCGAGTTCATAATAACTCAAGTCTCCATAAACCATGTAGCCATCATGGGTAGTAAATGATCATACTTTTTAGATGAATCCTTAAGTGCTTTTTAGCGTACACTAGAGGATCCACTTAGTTAAGACGTTCTATATGACGACAAAGTATAGAATAGTTTTGACAGCGTGAGCAAGATGTTGTATCACCACTTAGGCTCATAGTGGTGGTTGTCGGTTAGAGAAACTCCCAAAGAAACTATATTACTTTATTATACGAGTACAATTGAGTTTGTTATTGCATTTGTTTAATGAACTAAGTTGTTTCCCACTGTTTTACACGCTTTCCATATATTGCATGTGTTTTATTGCTTTATATTAAGTCAAGTTGTTCATGAGTTGAGTAAAGCCAAGGTAAGTGTTTCTTTCAGATTCCTTTCAAGCTTATGTTATGTTTAGTATTCCCCTCGCATACTCGTACATTCAATGTACTGATGCCATTTGGCCTGCATCATTTTATGATGCGGACACAGGTAATCAGGGTCAACATCTAGTGCCTCGTTGATCTAGTTGAGCATTTAGAGACAGTTGGTGAGCCTCCTTGCATTCTGGAGGACTCCTTTTACTTTGCTTTCTAGTATTTCAGTTGTTAGGATGATCGGGGGTCTTGTCCCGACATCCCTCTTTGTTTTAGAGGCTTCATAGACAGTAAAACAGTTAGTAGTTCAGTTGTCTTTACATTGTTATTCTTATGTTAAGACTTGAGTTGCCACTTTGGCCAAGTTGAATGTTTGACTTTTAAACGTTCCAAGTTATTTTATTAAACAATTGAGTAGAGTTGCATTTGGTCATTGATTTAATGCTAGAGTCTTCCGCTAAGTAAGTAAGCCAGACCACGGGTACGCTTGGGGCCAACAATGGTTATCGAGTGCCAGTCCCGCCCAAGGTGTAGGCACGGGGCGTGACATCTCGCTTGTCATAAAACGAGAAATTATTGTACGTGATATGCACCGTTTCCACCATTTTAAGGATAGGGTCTATTCATATGGAAATTACTGGTGATTCGAATGATTGATAACTCTTCCATGTTGTTAGCTCATGTTTGGTAGAAAACAAAGTAGATATATTAATTAGTTAATATGCTTCAATACATTGTTACAGAGGGGTGCCATTACAGTGTGCCTACTATTGTTATGTTGGTAATGAAAACTAGTACTATTACATACATTAGGTGGCACATTTTATTATTCTGAAATAAAATAACCACACGGATGCACCATATCCGAAACAAAGGTGGACAATCACGACTGAGGTAAAACTGATTTCTATATCTGGTTAAAAGCTAGATAGGCACCTTCTGAAGTATTGAATTGAGAAATCATCATCATATATAACAACAATTTATTAAGTGTGATGAATGGATTATACAGGTGGAGTTAAATGTATATGTGTGGATTTTTAAATTTAGGGTTAAATTAATTGGTCAAACAGGTTCCTCCGTAGGACTGCGTCACGTGTCCCTATTCGTCTTCCGTTAGAGTGAAGGGTAAATATGCTCTAATTTTTGGACGGCAGGGACACCAAAGTCTCAATAGTATGACATAGGGTATCTATATACCATTTACGCTAGTTCGGAGGTATATTTGTCATTTTTCCCATATATCTATATCTATATTACCTTAAAAGCATGAGCTTCTAACTTGAATGTTAAATTACTATAATATCCCTAACTTAGGTTGTGACTTTTTCAATTAGTTGTGACTTTTCCGATAAGTTGTGACTTTTTCAAAGGGTTGTGATTTTTTGATGAGTTGTGACTTTTTCAAAGAGTTGTGACTTTTTCAATAAATTGTAACTTTTTAGATCAGTTGTGACTTTTCTGATAAGTTGTGACTTTTTCCAAAGGGTTGTGATTTTTCGATGAGTTGTGACTTTTTCAATGGGTTGTGACTTTTTCAATAAGTTGTGAATTTTTCAAAGGGTTGTGACTTCTCGGAAAGGCACATAAAAAATAGTTGTTCATACTACCATTTGTTGACTATAAATAGAGGGGTTTCCTCTTATTTTTCAACCACAATTTTTATTAATCTTCTACTCTTCTTCTTCTTGCATTTTAATTTGTTTGTGTGATTTGTTATGGTTGAGTGAATTCGAAGTTTAGCGGAATATGAGGTACCACTATTCTTATGAAGTAAATTGTCTATCGTAAGAGGGTATATTCCATAACCTCGAGTACTTGAGGAAAATAATTTTGATGATATAATATTAATTTTTGCTTAATATATTAATTAGTATGTAATGCTCTAATATATGAAGTTAAAATGATGTAGTCCAAATTCACTTGTTTTTGTTAACAATTTCTCTTGTGATGTAGAAATCTTCTGAATATCTTTTTCCAAAATATAGAGAATTGTCATGATTTGTTTTTTTGACGCTCAAGACAAAAGAATGACTCTATTTATCAATGCTACTTATGTGATTTAGATTGTCAGGAAGTTTGCTTCAAAATAGTTATTACTATATGAACATTAGACCTTTTGTTTTACTTATTTACCATTTTTCCTATGACGAATCATGCTTTGTTGAATAAATTGAAAATCATTTACAAGTATATGAACTTATCTTTGTTGGGTTTAAGATGAACAGTTGATTATATATATGATTTCACAGATACAATATATTATTTTAATTTTTATTTATTTTCCGGTAAAATAAAGAAAACCTTTCTCAGCGATCCTAGTTGTTCTCTTCACATGTTCAAATGACATCTAAACAGTTTTACGTGGAATACACGTGCAGGCACATCTGGTTAGATGACAAGAAAAATACACAACAAATATCATTTATAAGGTAATATATGTGAGATACGACAAATTACATGATTGTACCTCATCAAATTAAAACAAAAATATACATTGTTGCATTTAACTAATAAAAATCTCCATTGATCATCTTCATAGGTTAGTGTATAAGAGATATATATGACGATTCACATTGAACATTCACAAAAGAATTTGCAATATTATTTTGTGCTAAACTTATTATTCAAATCTTCACTAAAATAAACAATACTATTTACTATAACATATATTTTCTGAATTGGTAATCATGTGCAACGCACGTGTCAAAAAACTAATTTAAGATAAATGTACACATATACAATTTCCATAATAATATCTAATATTCTGTATAACTTATATTATAGTGGTGGGATGAAGTGGAGCGTGGGTTCATGAGTGGGATGGTCACGAGGATCGGATGAAAGAGGAAAAGACAATGAATTTAGAATATTACTAGGACTTATTCTTTCCATTTATATTAAGAAAGTTATTTTCCTTATATGAAACAGTATAGTAAATTAAAAATATATGGAACAATTTAAATTCTCGTTATTATTTACTTTTACATAGTTTTCATCGAATCTAATAAATTGAGTTCAATTAATATTAGACTTAGATTAAAAACATTATCTTTTGATAAACTTAAAGGACCGACAAAACTACAAATACACAACAAATATCATTTATAAGGTAATATTTGTGAGATACGACAAATTACATGATTGAACCTCATCAAATTGAAACAAATATATACATTGTTGCATTTAACTAATAAAAATTTTCATTGACCATCTTCATCGGTTCATGTATAAGAGATATATATGATGATCCACATTGAACATTCACTAAAGAATTTGCAATATTATTTTTGTGCTAAACTTATTATTCAAATCTTCACTAAAATAAGCAATACTATTTACTATAACATATATTTTATGAATTGGTAATCACGTGCAATGCATGTGTCAAAAAATTCATTTAAGATAAATGTACACATATACAATTTCCATAATAGCATCTAAAAATTTGTATAACTTATATTATAAGGGTGGGATGAAGTGGAGCGTGGGGTTCGTGAGTGGGATGGTCACGAGGATCGGATTAATGAGGAAAAGACAATGAATTTGAAATATTACTAGGACTTGTTCTTTCCTTTTATATTAAGAAAGTTATTTTCCTTATATGAAACAGTAGAGTAAATTAAAAATATATGGAACAATTTGAATTCTCATTATTATTTACTTTTATATAGTTTTCATTGAATCTAATAAATTGAGTTCAATTAATATTATACTTAGATTAAAAATATTATCTTTTGATAAACTTAAAGGACCGACAAAACTACAAATACACAACAAATATCATTTATAAGGTAATATTTGTGAGATACGACAAATTACATGATTGAACCTCATCAAATTGAAAAAAAATATATACATTGTTGCATTTAACTAATAAAAAATTTCATTGATTGTCACACCCCTTTTCGCGCACAGCGACGGAAGGGTTTTTCCAATTTAAGTGACAGTATTGATTAAGGGATTATTTTATTTTTGTTTCAGAGTCGCCACTTGGAATTGAGTTATGGTGTTCCAAGTCACCTTTTTGTTAATCCCTAATCAAAAGGAAATGACTCTTTAGTATGGTCTGCGAACTAGAAATTCGGGTAAGGAATTCTGTTGACCGAGGGGAAGGTATTAGTCATCCCTCGAGTCCCGTGATTCTAGCACGGTCGCTTTTATTGACTTATACTTAAATTATGATTATTTTTTGGATAATTTGTGTCTATATGCCAAAATTTGCTTATTTTTTAATTGTTGAATTTTATTAGTCTTAAATCGGATGCATAACTGCATTCTCGATCTTGACATTTGGAGACATAACTGTCTTCCCCTCTTGAGTTCATCACGCTTAATAATATCAATTTACACTTCTTGGTTTGAATTAACAAAAATTAATTATTAAAACAATTTGGATAAGGTGTGTCACCGCATCTTTGAGTTTCTTATAAGTGTTTCAAAGAAAGATGTGTAACCACATTCTTAATTGAAACCGACCTTTGAAACGGGTCATATATTTTAATATTTTACATACTACTAGAAAATTTAAGTGTATTATTAGTGATTAAATTACCTCTACTATTTATATTTATAAACACTATTTACATAATAAAAGTCTAAAATTTTAAACAAATATAAAGTTATTTCATATTAAAATTCGATATAGATGCATTTATATTTTTAGGATATTTACAAGTCATGACAAAAAGCATTAAAAAAAATAAAAAATAAAAAAATGTGTAACTCTTCATTTCTTAATTTTTCTAGGATGAACATTTTTATTTAGATAAAGTTGACTAAACAAACTATTATAATAATTTTTTAGGCATTTGGTAAATTTTGATTGGATGGAAGAGATGCTTAATTAATAATAACCTATGGTACATGATGAAAAATAATGAGATTAAACGCACATAAAATTCGAGCAACTTCATAACATTGAAATCAAGTATTATATAATTGTGAAAATCAAATTATACAATAAGTTGAATGGTACCTCTTGCGAAATCAATTCACGAAAAGAAACAATCCTAATAAGGAACCACGAACTCGAAACCACGAAAGTGAACCTCAACATCAACTTTTGTTTGTGAGTGAAAGAAAAAATATAAAATAAAATGTGAGTCTTCTCCTCAAAATTTTCGAGCACCTTAAATCCCCGTCCAAGACAGGGATTTGAAGGAGGTCAAATACCAATGAACAATTTCACACCAATTGGAGAGTCTTACACAAGTATATTTGAGAAATTGAAACGTTTGAATATGATAGAGCCAATTGAAAATGGGGGAGGGAAGTGGGGTTTAAGGTGGGGTAGTGGGGTAAGTGTAGGTATATATAAATATAATTACTAACTAATTATTTTAAATTAATGTAAATTTAAGAAAAGTTAAATAGCTAATTAAAAATATAATTAAGAAACACTAATTTATTTATTAAATATACATTAAAAGAAAACAAATATTTTTTTAACATTTCTTCTTTTTTTTGAATAAATTGGAAACAAAACTTAACTTAAAACATGGCTCTATTTTTGTGGTTTTCAAATATCAAAATATTTAATTTAAACGTAAAAGAAATATTTAACCACTAAAATTTGTGTAAAATATCAAGTTCGGTCAAAAATTACGTGTCTACATTGACCATCTTCATAGGTTCATGTATAAGAGACATATATGACGGTCCACATTGAACATTCACAAACGAATTTGCAATATCATTTTGTGCTAAACTTATTATTCAAATCTTCACTAAAATAAGCAATACTATTTACTATAACATATATTTTCTGAATTAGTAAGCACATGCAACGCACGTGTCAAAAAACTAATTTAAGATAAATGTACACACATACAATTTCCATAATAGCATCTAATATTCTGTATAACTTATATTATAGGGGTGGGATGAAGTGGAGCGTGGGGTTCGTGAGTGGGATGGTCACGAGGATCGAATGAATGAGGAAAAGACAATGAATTTGGAATATTACTAGGACTTATTCTTTCCTTTTATATTGAGAAAGTTATTTTCCTTATATGAAACAATTTAGTAAATTTAAAATATTTGGAACAATTTGAATTCTCATTATTATTTACTTTTACATAGTTTTCATCGAATCTAATAAATTGAGCTCAATTAATATTAGACAGATTTAAAACATTATCTTTTGATAAACTTAAAGGACCGACAAAACTACAAAGTACATAATTAAAGAACTAATTTGAACCTATTCTTAAACATAAGGGACTATTTTTGTCATTTTATCAATTTCTGACATCATCTTTATACAAAAAAAAATTCTATAAAACCCACTCTAAATTAGGAGACCTGCCTTCAAACTTGTTATAATTTGAATTTGATATATAGCCATGGAAGAACAAAGCTTTCGACAACGGGAGATGCTACTAGTAGAGGAAATAACAGGATACAAATTTAAGAATCCCAACTTGTTACATCAAGTTTTTACTCATCCTTCCGTCCCACAAAATTGAGCATCTAATGATAGAATGGAGTATTTAGGTAAGAAACAAATTTTGATGGTCGAGTCTACCTAAATTCATGAATCTTTTTGAATTTTATGCACTAATTGATGTCTGATGTAGGTGATTCGGTTTTGAGTCTGATGATAGCAAAGGAACATTATTTTGCTTATCTTGATTTATCTTCGGACAATCTCACAAATTTGAGAAGTGTCAATGTAGATACTGAAAAACTTGCTAGAGTCGCCATCAAATACAATTTGCACAACCATTTACGTTATTAGATTCATTTATTTAAAGAACAAGTAAGTAACAACAAATTCAATTCATTAAATATCTTTTAATTTTTGTCCATTGGAAACTAATAAGTATGGGGGAACATTATTTGATTAAAATCAAAAAAAGGGGCCAAATTGGTTTTTTTCTATGTATTTTTTATTTTTCAATTTAATATTATTAAATTTCGATTATTCGGTTTTTTATTTTTCAAATTAAAAAATCAGTTAATAAAAAAAATGATTTTTTTGTATAATTTATACCTTTTGCATTCCCCCCACTACCCAATTTCCTCCTGTCCAATAAACTCTCTTAGATCAAGACAAACATATTATCATTTAATTAAATTTTTTTGACTATTTCTTATCTCTTTTTATTTTTTGTTTTCTTGGAAATATCTAAAAGAAATTCATAAACAATAGGATTTGTAATGCTAATTTATAATTTCAGTTGCATCACTTAAAGTTTTTTCTCATTCAATTCTTTATCCCCC
>NW_006239186.1:15726-66300 GCF_000226075.1 Solanum tuberosum | reverse complement strand
CTCGACGCCCCACCTCTTTTTTCCTTTTATTTCTTCATATAGCCTATCGATCTAAGATTTTTTTTAATATAGTAAGTGCAAATCGAAAAATAATATTGAATCAAATTAATTTTAACTTTTACCAAATTGAACATCGGAAAATCAAATCGAACCAACGGAATATCCTAAAAAGTTCATACGTTTGTTGTTTTTCGTAGGTAGAAGAATTCAGAAGTTCTACGTTGGAGTATCCATTGCATTCATTAGGTCGCATTAATCCCCCTAAAGTTCTTGCAGATATAGTTGAAGCCTTAATTGGCGCAATTTAGATTGACTGTTATTGCTCCATTGATACAACTTGGCAGGTAATTTTATCATTCACTCTAGAATTTATATATATATATATTATCTTATGGTATCCTTGAGGGTTTCTAAAAGATATGTTGCAGCCTCTAATAACGCCAGAAACACTTGAAATTCAACCAGTTACAAAATTTATCGAGCTATGTCAGAAAAATAACTTGAAGATAGAGCTTGTTGATAATTGGGACAAAAACAAGAGAAATTGAATATTTTGTTGATGGAAAATTTGTTGGGAAGGGAAAATCTAGTCTTGGTGGAAAGAAAGAAACTGCAAAACACAAGGCTGCTAATGATGCATATGACCAAGTTATAAAAAATTTACGTGAAAAAACTAGTATTGATGAAATGCAAAGCTGAATTATTGTAACTAGGCTCGTTGAAATGTTTTCCCTGAATATTTCTTATCGACGAATCAAATTTTAATAGCTTGTACTAATGGAAAAAGGCATGTGGCATGTATTTTTTTTTAGTAATTGGAAATTTTATTACCAAGGAAAGATGTTTACAAGTATGAGCGATTGATAGAAATTTAGACGGTTTTTACATGTTTTTTAGTTATGTATGATTGAAGTGCAGACATACATGAAAATGCAACATTGGTTGTTATTTTGATAACTTGATGATTAAAGTTTGTTATTTATGATATATGAAACTTATGTTTTAAATTTGAGATTTTTTAAAGTAGATTTGAGTATTGAAATTCAAATAACAAAAAATTTACTTGATTGGAATTTTATCGACTTTGCATACATGGAAAAATCAGATACACATAACTAGGGGGTGTAGAAAATTAAATCAAACTGTAAAACGAGTCAAATCACAAAAAAAATTTGACTAATGGTTTGGTTTGACTTGATTTGGTATTGAAAAAAAATCAGACTATATTAGCGTTGGTTCGATTAATTAACTGGAAAAAATATCAACCTCAAACCAAACCAACCCGATATTATATATATAATTTCTAAAATTTATTTTGTACATAAAAGTATTTAGTTTGATATAATTTTTAAATACTTCTTATATATTTTCATAATTTTTATCTTTTAACATATTATTTCAAGTTTTTGAGACTTAGAGTTTTGAATGGTTCAGAAATTATTATAGTCCATATATATTATTAGTAACTCTAAAAAAGCTCAAATAAGAATCAAATCAATATTAATGCTAACAGAAAAATTAATTCAACACTAAAAATGACATAATGTTGAATATTTGTATTTAGTTTTACATTGGTTTAGAAATTGAAAATACATGCATAACCTAATTCTAATTTTTCTTTAATGTTTGTCACGTAATTAATACTTATTAGACTTATTTTAGCATGATTTTGTACTTTTAGATTATGATTTTTTTTCATTGTGACTTATTAATTTGCAATATTTATTTTATGGAAATTCATTATTTTTTTTTGTTGAATATTTTTGTGACATCACTCATCTTATATTTTGTGTTATTTTCTTAAGAAACACCTTAGATAGTTATATTTTGGTAGGACTAAAGAAATATTTTGAGTACGAGTTAATTATATATTTGTATGATTACTTTATCGGAAAAAATCGAAATACCTGAAGTTGAAAATCTCAATTTTAACTGTTTGATTTGGTTTATAAATTTAAAAATTCGATACAAATAGTTTGGTTTGATATTTAAAATATCCCAGCCAATTCGGTCATGTATACCCCTACACATAACTAAAAAAATGACTAAAGTTTTAGTCAATCCTTACATGCACTTCAGTAAAAAAAAAAAGTCTGATTGTTAACTTACCAAGTCAGGTAAAATTTTAGTCATAAATATCTGAATGTTTTTCTTGACAAGTCATACTAAACGTAAGATAAAAATATGTCATCTTCACAAAATCATACATCAAATAAGAATATCTGAAGTCAAACATAAATTTTCAACTTAAATTGCGTACGTCTGAAGTTATTTCTAAAGCGGATTAATATGCAACAAAATATTTAAAAAGCAAGCACAAATTATATCGACTTCAAAATGAGAATTTATGCATTTAACCGTATTTTAAAGCCCTATTTTTAGTGATAACCCCATTTAAACTCATATTCATCGCCCATTGAAAATGATTGGTTAAAAAGAATGGGTTTTGAAATTATCAATAAAGGTGTAACGACCTGCTCCCGTCGTTATAGAAATGCCAATGGGGAAATTTGGGACCGAAAAACTTTTTCGTAGTATTTGGATTTTCCCAACCTAGTCCAGATTTGGACGGAATCGGAGTCTTTAAGGTGTTGGGAAATCTGGTAGCAATCGGGTGATTTATTTATGATTTTGATTCCATGAGTAGTTAGATAACTTGTTAAGGAACCCGTAGGACTTTACTAAATTGAATTCGGGGGAGCAGAACTTCCGGAATCGATCTTAGCGTGAACGATATTTTTTGAGCGTCGTGGGTTAGAGGTGTGTTGTGAAATGGGGATTTTGAAATTCTTTAAATAGCTCACTGGTTCGTGCAAGCCGCCTTGGCGGGGGTATTTGCCACTGTAGCGGGATGGGTGTCGCTGTGGTGGGCCCGACGTGACTTAAAGTCGTAAATAAACCCCTAAATGATCTTATTTGGCACTTTTCAATTTTTAGAGCTAAGGAACGAACCATGGGCGACTCCTAACAGTTTTACACCATTCTTGAGGCTAAAGGTAAGTTTTTCACTCCCCGCATCCATTTTTTATCCGTAGAACGTAATATAATGGATAATTAATGATGTGGGAGGGTTTTGATATAGATTTTATGGTGGAAACAGCCATATTTGGGATAATTGGGATCATGAGTTTGATCTAGGGTTCATAGAATTGTTAGTAATTCGGGTAATTAGTGATTGTTTGTTGATTCCCGTGTTATTATGATTGTTTGTAGAACAAGAACAAGCGGAACGAATTCGGAGAGGGAAGGAACAAGTTTCTTAGGGTTTCAAGATTGTTTCGAGGTAGGTGATGGTTGTGATTCTATGATTGTGTTATGTATGTTTGTTCTTGCTTCATTATGATACTTGCATGTATGCGAATGTTGCATGATTGATCACGCTTGTTGTAAATGAGATAGATGAATGATGAATGCCATGAATCATAACTTGTTGTCTGAACTTGAGAAGATACTTGTGATTGTGATTGTGGTGTGTTGAATGGATCGATTTCCACGTTCCGGCATAACTAATTGGGATCGGTTGCCACGTTCCGACAGAATTATGGGATCGGTTGCCACGTTACGGCATAAACATTGGATCGGTTGCCACGTTCCAACATAAACATTGGATCGGGTACCACGTTTCGATATACTAACTGTTTGGATTTGGTTCCATGAGAGGACCAATGACTTGTTATAATTGTGTATATTATTGAGCATGTGATAATTGATATTTTATATGTTCGATATTTTGCATGTTTATAATGTTGCATTGACTTGCTTATGTTACACTTAGTGGGATAGCCGTGTGATCCTACCAGTACACTTTGGTTGTGTACTAATACTGCACTTGCTCTTATTTTTGTTGAGTACATAGCATCTTCAAGCGGCTACTGACAGACCTCGGTTAGAAGATCAGTGATCCTCGTTTGAATTCAAGGGTGAGCCAATTCTTCCGGGCCGCCATGAGTTCTTTTTCCGTCTGCGTCCACATTTCCGCACTTAGACATTTCTATTAATTATTAGTACATTAGTTGGGGTTGCATCCCTTCTTGTTTAGATATGTTGAAGTTTAGATATTTTGGTACATTAACTTTCAGGTTCTAGGTTATTTCTTCCGCATTGTTTAGTTCATTGTTGTAACATCTCGCACCTAGAAACGACTATAAAGAGTTTAAAATATGAAAATATTGAATTTTGGAAAGAATAAGGAACTCTGGAAATTTTGGTCTAAGTTAAGAAAGTGAGTTTTGGCCATTTTCAAATGGTCATAACTCCTAGCTCAAGAGAAGTTAGGAGCAGATCTTGATATGGTTGGAAAGCCCTTGGAGAGATCTTTCCAACGCCGCCGAGATTGCACGATTTCGACATTGTATGAGTGAGATATGCCTTTCGGAAGTTGTGTTGTTGGATTGAGGAAAGTCCCAATCCGGATTTAGGGAAGGGCAAAGTAGTATTTTCTCTAATTAATTTCCTAATTTGATTTTAGGGATTTATTGGGGTAAAAAGATGACTTAGTCAGTTTGGAGAATTGAGAAATACGCTTAGGGCTTGGAGAAGAGAGAAAAGAAGAAAGAAAGGGAGAAAAAGGCAAGAATTCGTCAAGATCATCCAAGCTTGCGAGTGGAATTCGTCGAGGGTGATCCCTATTAAGGTATGTGAGATCTTTTAGTGTTGGGTTAGTTCACCCACACACCAACTTGTTTCAATCCAATTGTTTTGAGTTGTTTACATGTTGAAGAAGTAGGGTTCTTGAAGAACAAATTGTAGAATTCTCGTTGGTTGAGTTGTTAATGCTTGGGGGTGACTTGATTCATGTTTCCGAGTTATTTTTTTCGAGTTAGATTGGTTGTATAATGAGGGTACAATTGATCCTAAGTGTTTGGGGAAGGAACTATGGAAGTTAGGGAGGTTTAGAGAGGAAGAACGGAAGAGAAAAGTCGGAAGTCGCTGGGCAAAAGGGCTGGGGCGCCACACCTGCCAGAGCGCCACAAAAACTTCTCTGAAGTTTGTCCTCTGGCGTGTCGCGCCAACCAGACTTCTCTGAAGTTTGAGGGTTGGTGCCCCGCGCCTCTCAGAGCGCCAGGGACGCCAGTTCTCCCCATTCGTCCCCACCTTTTCGTACTTGCTCCTAAGCGAAGTACCTATGTTTTCTAGTTGTTTCCAACACTCCAAGGTACATCTAAAACATCATGAAATTATCCATAAACATGAGATCATGAACCTTGAATCCATAATCCAATTCAAGGAAAGTTAAGATCAAAGTCAAAAGAAGTTAAGAGTAAAGTCTAGAAGTTAAGAAGCAAGTCAAAAGCAAAAGTTTCTTAAAAGTTTTCAAAGAGTCTTTAACAAACGTTTTAACTTCGTTTTTAGGCTCAAGTGTCAAGTTAAGCAAAGAGTAAAGAAGTTGACTTCATTTCTCAAAAAAGCTATAAGGGGACTAAGTATTCCCAAAGAGTTTATAAATATTTTTCACATTTGAACAAGAAAGGGAACATCGATTCCAAGAGAGCTTTTAAGCTAAGTTTTGAGTAATTATCTCAATTCAAAGAAAGAGTTTTGTTTTTACAAACATATGAGCTAAGTATATTTTGGGAGTAGCATTGAGCACCGATATGGGGATGCGAGTTCATATTAACTCAAGTTTCCATAAACCATGTAGCCATCATGGATAGTAAATGATCATACTTTTTAGATGACTCCTTAAGATGCTTTTAGCATAGACTAGTGGATCCACTAAGTTAAGCGTTTTATATGACGGCAAAGTATAGGACAGTTCTGGCAGCGTGAGCAAGATGATGTATTACCACTTAGGCTCATAGTGGTGGTTGTCAGTTAAAGAATCTCCCACAAAATTTATATTACTTTTATATTTACGTAAAGTTGAGTTTGTTATTGCTTTATCTTTAACAAACTAAGTTGTTTACACTGTTTTACAAGCTTTATATATATTGCATGTGTCTTATTGCTTTATATTGAGTTCAATTGTTCATGAGTTAAACAGAGCCAAGGTAAGTGTTCCTTTGTACTCCTTTCAAGCTTAAGTTGTTGTTTAGCTTTCCAACTCGCATAGTCGTACATTCAATGTACTGATGATAGTTGGACTGCATTTTATTATGATGCAGACACAGGTAACCAGGATCAGCATCCAGCACGCCGTTGATCCAGTTGAGCACTCCAGAGTCAGTAGTGAGCCTCCTTGCATTCCGGAGGACTCTGTTAGTTCGCTTTCCTAGTTTTGCTTTATTAGGATGTTGTGGGGTCTGTCCCAACATCCATCTCAGTATTATAGAGGCTTCATAAACAGTCAGACAGTTAGTATTGAGTCTCTCATCTATGTTTTTGCAGATACTTTGTTTTGAGACATAAGTTGTCATTTTGGCTAAGATGTTATCATTTAAACTATTGCATTGAGTTTATACTGTTGAGTTAAGTCTTCCGCTGAGTTAAGAAAGCCAGGCCAAGGGTCCGCTTGGGGCCAGCGATGGTCTCCGAGTGCCGCCCACGTCCAAGGTGTAGGCTCGAGGATTGACAATTGTTAGACTTTTGTTGGAGTTTATGGGAACTCCCTATTTCTTTCCTTAGAATTCAACTTGCTTCCGTAACTTAAATGTCTTAGTTTTGGTTAATTGCTTGGTTTGGGCTGTAGTAGTGGTCCTCCCAATAGAGTGTTAGTGTGGGTGTCAATCATGATAGTCTGGATCGTGAAAAAGTTGGTATAAGAGCCTAGGTTCGTTGATCTCGATGTACCAAAATGAGTGTAGTAGAGTCTCGTGGAACGGTACGGGGATGCCTTTACTTTTCTTCGAAAGGCTATAGGACTTTAGGAAATCTCTCTATTTTTTCTTGTCTCCTTTCGTGCTAATAATTGATTCCAATTGTTATCTAACTTCCTTCACTCTTTTGTCCGCAGATGGTTAACACTAGACTTAACGGCGTCAGGCCCGTAGCTCCCGTCAATGCTCCAGCTAAGGAATATGCAGCGAGGTCACGTTCGAGGCAGGGGTAGAGGAAAAGCTAGGGGTACAATCCGAAGAACAGTAGCGCCTGCTAAAGATGGGGTACCGATCGGAGATGCTCCCTAAAATGAGACCCCTCCCATCCATAACGAAAAGATAGAAGAGGATATTAAGGTTGAGAATGTTGAAGAGGTTAGACAGGAGGAAGAAGTGCAGGCTGAGACTACCGATGTTCCTCTCATAGACCCAATGTTAACTCGACATATGATGTCATTCTTGAAAGAGTTTATTGGTCCTGGAGTGATTCCTTCTGTTCAAGCAACTCAAGCTCCCGTTAATCCTCCTGTTGCTAGCACTACCCCAAGGTGGGTGGGACTGGAGGTAATGATGCTTTCTTCTGTCCTTTGTTGGGTTCTGTTATGACTGGTAATGAGCATGAAATGTTTACTAAGTTTTTGAAGCTAAAGCCTTTTGTGTTTCTTGGTTCTGAGAATGAGGATGCTTATGAGTTCATCTTAGATTGCTATGAGAGGCTTCACAAGTTGGGAATTGTCCATCAGAATGGGGTTGAGTTTGTATCCTTTCAACTTCAAGGTGAGGCTAAGCAGTGGTAGAGATCCTATATGGAATGCAGATCTTCTACTTTACCCCCACTTACTTGGAATCAATTTCATGCTCTGTTTTTGGAGAAATATGTGCCTAGGACCTTGAGAGATTGCAATAAGGATGAGTTTATGGCTTTAGAGCAAGGTGGTATGACTGTGGCTGCTTATGAGGTCAAGTTTCATGCTTTGTCTAGATATGCTACTCAATTGGTGACTACTGAGGAAGAGAGAATTCGTTTATTTATCAAGGGGATAAATTCTGAGTTGCAAGTGTTATTTGTTCATATGACTTCAGCAAGGAGGAGTTTCAATGAGGTAGCAGACTATGTTAAGAAAGTGGAGGAGGTGAGGCGAGACAGTCAAGCTAAGGCATGGGCAAAAAATGGCCAAGAACTCGAGTAACTTTCAAGGTTCTTAGTCCAAGGAGTCCGGAAGGCCAACACTTGCAGCCAAGCCAATTCAGTCCGCTATGCCCGCCTCTATAGGTAATTACTCGGAAACTCCATCTCATAATTTTCAGTATAGCCATGGAGTCACGCCTTCGATTGACAACATACCATCTTTTGTTCGTAATTGTTACAACTGTGGTGAACCTGGGCATATGAGGAGAGATTGTCCCCACCCACGTGTGTTATATTCTGCACAGCAGCAGTTTAAAGCAGTGGTACCCGTAGGGAATGGTAATAATGGTAGAGGTCGTCCACAAGGTGGGAGAAGAGGTAATCAGTGAGGTTGCGGAGGTAGAGAAAATGGTAACGGAGGTAAGGGTAATGCGTAACTAGGCAGGGAAGTGGCTTGTCAAGATGATAGGGCTCAGTGTTATGCTTTTTTGGGCAAGAATGAGGCAGAGGCGTCTGACGCGGTGATCACATGTACTATTCTTGTCTGTGACCGGATGGCTAATGTGTTATTTGATCCGAGTTCTACTTATTCATATGTATTTGTGAGATTTTGCCTCAGAATTTGATATGAATTATGATATACTTGATGCCTCTATTCATGTTTCTACCCCAGTTGGAGAGTCAGTCATAGTTACCCATGTCTATCGTGCTTGTCCTATTTTGTTTATGGGTTTTCAGATTTGGTGATTTTAGATATGACTGACTTTGACATATTCTTAGGCATGACTTGGTTGTCCCCCTATTATGTTTTGCTTAATTGTAATATTAAGTCTGTAACTCTAGAAATTCCGGGAAGAGAAAAATT
Organism: Solanum tuberosum; assembly: GCF_000226075.1. Classification (NCBI taxonomy): domain Eukaryota; kingdom Viridiplantae; phylum Streptophyta; class Magnoliopsida; order Solanales; family Solanaceae; genus Solanum; species Solanum tuberosum. Next base: position 57,551 of record NW_006239186.1, on the reverse strand, counting down.
AGAGTGGGAAGGGGTGTACAACCCTAAGCAAGCCAAGATTATATCCTTCATTCGGGCTAGTAAACTGGTAGAGCAGGTTTGTTTGGCTTATTTGGCTCATATTAGAAATGTTGAGATTGAGGCTCCATCTATTGAGTTTATTCATGTGGTGTCAGAATTTAGAAAAATATTTCCTAATGGCTTGTCTGGTATGCCTTCGGATAGGGATATAGACTTTAGCATTGATTTTGAGTCTGGTACTCATCCCATTTATATCCCTCCATATCGCATGGCTCCAGCAGAATTAAGAAAACTTAAGGCTCAAATCCAAGAACTTCTTGACAAGGGATCTATTCGTCTTAGTGCTTTCCTTCCAGTTTTGTTTGTTAAGAAGAAGGATGGTAGTATGAGAATTTGTATAGATTACCGACAATTGAATAGGGTCACTATTCGAAACAAGTATCCATTGCCTAGAATAGATGATCTTATTGGCCAATTGCAAGGTGCCTCAGTTTTCTTTAAGATTGATTTAAGGTCTGGTTATCATCAGTTGAAAATTAGGCCTAAGGATGTGCCCAAGACGACGTTTAGAACTCGTTATGGGCACTATGATTTTTTGATTATGTCTTTTGGTTTAACCAATGCGCCTGCAGCTTTCATGAGTTTTATGAATGGGGTGTTCAAGCCATTTCTTTATTCTTTCGTTATAGTCTTTATTGGTGATATTTTGGTCTATTCGAAAAGTGAGGAAGAGCATGCCGACCATCTTCGTATTGTTTTGGGTGTTCTTGGAAAACAAAGGTTGTATGCAAAATTTTCTAAGTGTGAATTTTGGTTGAAATCGGTTGCATTTTTAGGCATGTAGTTTCAAAAGAAGGGGTGATGGTAGATCCTCAAAAGATTGAGGCGGTTAAGAATTGGGTGCGGCTTAGCTCTGGGACAGAAGTTAGGAGTTTTGTTGCGCTCGCTACCTACTATCGTCGATTTGTGAAGAATTTTGCTTCCATTGCCACTCACTTGACCAATTTGACCAAAAAAGAGATTCCATTTGAATAGACTGAAAAATGTGAGGAGAGCTTTCAAAGGCTCAAAACTCTTTTGACCACCGCGCCTATTCTAGCATTACCGATTGAAGGTAAAAATTGTATTGTTTATTATGATGCTTCACATTTTGGTTTGGGTGTTGTGTTGATGCAGGATAAGAATGTTATAGCCTACGCCTCGCGTCAATTGAAGGTGCATGAGACGAATTATCCAACACATGATTTAGAGTTGACAACAGTAGTGTTTGCTCCTAAGATATGGCAATATTACCTCTATGGTGTTAAATGTGAGGTAATTATTGATCATCGTAGCTTGCAACATGTGTTCACTCAAAAGGATCTGAATTTGAAACAACGAAGGTGGATGGAGTTACTTAAAGATTATGATGTCACCATTCAATATCCTCCGGGCAAGGCTAATATGGTGGCAGATGCTTTGAGTCGAAAAACGGTGAGTAAGGGTAGTTTAGGTTCCTTAAGTGTATCCAAGCGACCTTTGGCTAAGGAAACTCAGACCTTAGAGTCTAAGTTCATGCAGTTGGGCATCTCAGAAAGAGGTGGGGTGTGAGTTAGTATTGAAGAAAAGGGCCACATTCATTGAGGAGATCAAAGCCAAACAATTTGAGGATAAGAATTTGGAGGAGCTTAGAAAGAAGACTGAATGGTAAGGCACAAGAGACCATTCTTGATGCGGATGGTGTGCTCAATTTTAAAGGAAGAATATGTGTTCCTAGAGTAGATGACTTAATTGAGAATTGTTGGCAGAGTCTCATGGTTCGCGATATTCTATTCATCCGGGTGTGACCAAGATGTATCAAGATTTGAAGCGAATTTATTGGTGGTTAGGCATGAAGAAGGATATGGCGGAGTTTATGGCGAAGTATCAAAATTGTCAACAAGTGAAATATGAACATCAAAGGCCTGCGGGTTTGCATGAAAGAATGCCAATTTCGGAATGGAAGTGGGAAAGAATAGCCAAGGATTTTGTGGTTAGACTTCCCAAGACTTTGGGGAAGTTTGATTCTATTAGGGTAGTGGTTGATAGATTGACTAAGTCAGCCCATTTTATTTCGGTAAGAATATATTATAATGTTGAACAATTGACTAAGGTGTATGTGAAAGATATAGTGAGGTTGCATCGGGTGCTCCTCTCTATCATCTCAGACTGTGGTACCCAATTCACATCCAAGTTTTGGAGGAAATTGCATGATGAATTAGGCACACAACTCACTTTTAGTACAGCCTTCCATCCACAGACAGACAGGCAATCGGAGAGGACTATTCAAGTATTGGAAGACATGTTGAGGGCATGTGTGATTGATTTTGGAGGGCATTGGGATAATTTCTTACCTTTGTGTGAATTCTCTTATAATAATAGTTATCACTCCAGCATTTATATGGCACCATTTGAGGCCATTTATGGGAGGGAAGTAGATCACCCATATGATGGTTTGAGACTGGGGATGTGAAACCTTTGGGGGTTGATTTAGTGAAGGATGCTCAAGATAAGGTGAAGAGTATTCAAGCTAAGCTTCTAGCAGCCTAGAGTAAACAAAAGAAATATGCGGATCATAAGATAAGAGACATGGAGTTTTAAACCGGTGAGAATGTTCTTCTTAAGGTATCACCTTTGAAAGGGGTGATGAGATTTGGAAAGAGAGGCAAGTTAAGTCTGCGATACATTGGTCCCTTTGAGGTTCTTGAATGTGTAGGACCGGTAGCGTATAGATTGGCTTTACCTCCTAAACTATTCGGAGTTCATCCAGTATTTCATGTGTCTATGTTGAAGAGATATCATGGTGACGGGAATTATATCATTAAGTGGGACTCAATTGTGTTAGACAAAGACCTCCAATATGAGAAGGAACCGATTGCAATTCTTGATCGTGATGTGCGTAAGTTGAGGACCAAGGAGATTAGGTCCGTGAAGGTTCAATGGAAGCATCGTCCTGTTGAGGAAGTTACTTGGGAAACCGAGAGGGACATGCAAGACAAGAATCCCCAATTGTTTGTCGATTCAGGTACTACTTCATTCGTTCATTAGCCTATTTTTCCTAATGTTTGTCACTCGGGGACGAATGATGGGTAAATTGGTATCTATTGTAACGACCTGCTTCCGTCGTTATAGAAATGCTAACAAGGGAAAATTTGGGGCCGGAAAACTTTTTCGTAGTATTTGGATTTTCCCAACCTAGTCCAGATTTGCACGAAATCGGAGTCTTTGAGGTGTAGGGAAATCTGGTAGCAATCAGGTGATTTATTTATGATTTTAATTACATGAGTAGTTAGGTAACTCATTAAGGAACCCGTATAACTTTACGGAATTAAATTCCGGCAAGTAGAACTCCCGAAATCGATCTTAGCGTGAAGGGTTTTTTCTGAGCATCGTGGGTTAGAGGTGTGTTGTGAAATGGGGAATTTGGAATTCTTTAAATAGCTCACTGGTTCATGCAAGCAGCCTTGGCGGGGGGTTTTTGTCGCTCTAGCGGGACCGCTGTAGTGGGATTGGTGCCGCTGTGGCGGGCCCGACGCGACTTAAAGTAGTAAGTAAACCCCTAAACGACCTTATTTGACACTTTTCAATTTTTAGAGCTAAGGAATGAACCCCAGGCGATCCGTAACAGTTTTTCACCATTCTTGAGGCTAAAGGTAAGCTTTTCACTCCCCGAATCCATTTTTCGATCCGTAGAACGTAATAGAATGGATAATTAATGATGGGGGAGGGTTTTGATATAGATTTTATGGTGGAAACAGCCATATTTGGGATAATTGGGATCATGAGTTTGATCTAGGGTTCATAGAATTGTTACTAATTTGGGTAATTAGTGATTATTTATTGATTCCCGTGTTATTATGATTATTTGTAGACCAAGAACAAGCGGAACGAATCTGGAGAGAGAAGGATCAATTTTCTTAGGGTTTCAAACTTGTTTCGAGGTAGGTGATGGTTGAGATTCTGTGATTGTGTGATGTATGTTTGTTTTTGCTTCAGTATGATACTTGCATGTATGCGAATGTTGCGTGATTGATCACGCTTGTTGTAAATGAGATAGATGAATGTCATGAATCATAACTTGTTGTATGAACTTGAGAAGATACTTGTGATTGTGATTGTGGTGTGTTGAATAGATCGGTTGCCACGTTCTGACATAGCTAATTGGGATCGGTTGCCACGTTTCGGCATAATTATGGGATCGGTTGCCACCTTCCGGCATAAACATTGGATCGGCTGCCACCTTCCGGTATAAACATTGGATCGGGTACCACGTTCCAGTATGCTATCTGTTTGGGTTTGGGTTCCATGAGAGGACTAATGACTTGTTATAATTGTATATATTGTTGAGCATGTGATAATCGATATTGTATATGTTCAGTATTTTGCATGTTTATAATGTTGCATTGACTTGCTTATGCTACACTTAGTGGGATAGCCGTGTGATCCTACCAGTACACTGTGGTTGTGTACTGATACTGCACTTACTCTTATTTTGTTGAGTACAGGGCATCTTCAAGCGACTACTGACAGACCTCGCTTAGAAGATCAGTGATCGTCGTTCGAATTCAAGGGTGAGCCAATTCTTCTGGGCTGCCATGAGTTCTCTTTCCGTCTACGTCCATATTTCCGGACTTAGACATTTCTATTAATTATTAGTACATTAGTTGGGGTTGCATCCCTTCTTGTTTAGACTTGTTGAACTTTAGATGTTTTGGTTCATTGACTTTCAGGTTCTAGGTTATTTCTTCCACATTGTTTAGTTCATTGTTAGACTTTTGTTGAAGTTTATGGGAACTCCCTATTTCTTTCCTTAGAATTTAACTTGCTTCCGTAACTTAAATGTCTTAGTTTTGGTTAGTTGCGTGGTTTGGGCTGTAGTAGTGGTTCTCCCACCGGAATGTTAGTGTAGGTTTCAATCACGACGGTCTGGATCATGACAAAAGGGTATTCTTATTCAATTTTACGTAGTTTAAAAATATTCTCAAAGAAAAAAATATTTTCTCGGAGCTAAACTAATATCCTTCCCGTGCTGATGTTGCGTGCATGATACCTTTCGTGTCATGCTAGCTAAAAGCGTCTAATAAGAATATATTTAGAATAATTGTTCAAGAAAAAAATTATGTCAAATAAAATTTTGTGGATAATTTTAAGAGATCGTTTATAACTCCAAAGTGTGTGATTTATGATATTCATAGGATATTTGTAACATTTCTATGGAACGTCAATAGAAAGGGAAGAAATACTGAAAAAATACTCACTGATTGCGCGCATGACATGATATTCATAGGATTTATATTTGAGATTTAGATCTTTATTTGATGCTTCAAAAGCTTTGTTTGCTAAACTTTGATGGCATGACATGATATTCATAGGATTTATATTTGAGATTTAGATCTTTATTTGATGCTTCAAAAGCTTTGTTTGCTAAACTTTGATGGCATGACATGATATTCATAGGATTTATATTTGAGATTTAGATCTTTATTTGATGCTTCAAAAGCTTTGTTTGCTAAACTTTGATGGATTTTTAGAACTTCTAATACTCTTTGGTCTAATTATATGTGAAATAAGCATTGAAGATGATATAAAGGCTATAAGAGCGGGGCAAGACTTCTGCATTCAACATAATTTATCTCCACTAATTAATCATAGACACTGACTCTTTAACAACTCAAAATTAGTTCTTCATAGAATTTGAGAGGTTTCTTGATTGATTGCCCGATGTTAGATACATCAAAAACATCATAATTCATATGCAACATATTATGGTGCACACATTCAGAGATCGAGGAAAATACATTTGCAGATTGTTTCACTAATCATGCCGTTTGTTTTGATAGCTTTCCATTTTCACTTCTTTGTTTTTTGTTTACTTCCCTAGTTTCTTATTTGTTTTGGATTTCTGATTTTGGGCCATTTTTGGGCTTAAAATCATCTACTTTTGTTAGCAACTTTAGCATATAGCCACTCAAAAATAGTCTAATTATGCTCCATAGTAATAGTTTGTTAATTACGATTCGTAGCTACATGTTATAGGGAGGAGAGTGGCAAGCGAGACAGGGAGAGGGAGGAGAGAGGCGAGCGAGAGAGTGGGAGAGAGAATATACATATGTATTTGTATATTCTGGCGAGAGAGATTGGGAAAGGGAGAAGAGCGGCGAGCAAGATTGGGAGAGGCGAGCGAAAGAGGACAATAATTTGTATAATTCGCATCTCGTTTGTATAATTTGCAGGTACGTTTGTATAATTCACGTATTTTTATATAATTGAGTAATATAAAGTCTGGAATTATACAAATATAATAAAACTCGAAATAACGAATTGATACAAACATAAACATATGAACTTTAAACAATTATACAAAATATATTATACAAATTACATTATATAAATTATATTAAACAAAATCCAAAAACTACATGTTTATACAAACTTTAAAAAGTTATACACAAAAAGATTGAATGTATATGATGACAAAACTAAAAACCAAAGGAAATCATCGTCATATACAAATATAAACAATCGTATACAAATACAAATCAAACAAATAATTGTTAACTTCGATTATACAAATGTGGCTAATATACAAACTCGAAGTCAGCCCGCGTAATTAATGTATAATGTTAGTCGCGAATGGTAATTATAGCAAACTATAGCTATGATGAGTAATTAAGTAGTATAAGTTTGCTTAACTGCGTAATTTTCCCTTTTTTTTAGAACTTCCGCAAATAGCCACTATAATAAATTTAATTATGCTCCATAGCTATAGTTTGCATATTTATGGACAGTAGCTATAGTTTAAGTTGCAAAGTTTGTATAATTCGTGGGCACATTTGTGTAATTCAACTATATTTGTATAAACTCGAAATAACGAATTTATACAAACACAAACATCTAAACTTTAAACAGTTATACAAATTTCGAATTATACAAATGTGTGAATCACACAAAACTAAAAAACTGAGTCGCGTAATTATAGCTAAAAGTAGGTCGCAAGTTATAATTAAGATAAACTTTAACTATATTAACTAATTAACTAGTATATATTTGCTTATCCTCATAATTTTTCCTTTTTCACTATTAATAAATGGCCCAACTCTTTTGGGCGCTTTTAATCTTTCTTTTATTTTAGAAAAAACGACACTAGCCTTTAAAAAAAAAATGAGACATAACACACAACTAGGAGATAATAAGAGTTATGTAGTATCTTCTAATCTTTTACCTTTAAAGAGAAACGCAATTCAAATGATATTATTGTTCTAAAAAATATTAAAAGTGATTTTAGTTGACAATTTCAATGGCTTGAATGATCATTCAAATAATTAACAGAAAAATAGTCAAATGACGCCTCATTCATGATTGAACTTTTAACTATATGTTTTAACTTTACGGAGGCCTATCACCTTCTTGAACAATTTATAACTAAAATTATTAACTCCTAACCACTTACATGGCAAAGTGAGTATATTTTATTGTCTTTAAATGAGTGAGCACCAAAACAAATAGTAAAATTTTATTTAATATTTTTTCATAAATATATGCATTTTTAATCTTTTTTTTTTCTTATTTATTTTCTTTCTTCTTCGTAGCAATATAACCAAATCTCACTACAAACTATTTCTAAGTTGCTGCCGCCGTCACCATCTCCACCATATTCACCATAGAATTTCAAAAAAAATCTTGATTCTTGCATTTTGATTCTTTAATTTGTGCATGGACTTAGGAAACTTTGATAATAAACTCTTTATTAATATTATTAGAGTTGATAATAATTATTTTACACGCCAAACCACAAGATCTATTAAATTGGCAAATTCTTATCTTGATTTTTCGATGCTCCAATTTGACAATTTTAATCCAAACCTAGAAAGAAGGTTGGATCGTCGATGAAATTCATATGTGATTTTGGAAATGACTTTTACTCAAATATCATTCAAATGTTGGATGAATGAAACATATAAGTTATAAAGAATCAAAATCCAATCACACTTTCCCTCTTCAAATTGTTGGAAATGACTTTTACTCAAATATCATTCAAATTCTTATCTTGAAACGCATCATCAACTCTTTCTAAACTCAAATTTTTTGGTATGTCAAATATTTAGAACTTGATTGTATTAAAGGAAAAGAGTCTGATATACCTCTCAATTTTGTTATTTAGAATTGATATACGCCTCGTTTATATATACACTTGTATTGTTATACAAATAACTCACATATACCTTTTTCATCTAAAGAAAGTCAAAATATTAATTTTAAATTATTTTTTATTTTTTTTAATAAATAATAACCTATGTAGGGGTTTATTTGATCCTTCTCTCACGTTTTTTTATTTTTTAAGTCAACTGCTAATTTGAATTTATTATTTTGATGATCAAGTTTTTTTTCCACTTATTTTCTTGTAAAATTTATTATAGATGTCCTAACTTTTTTTTACAGATATAAAAACTAAATTACAATATAGCCACAAAAAAATAATTTTAAATTTTTTCTTACTTTTTTTCATTCACACTTCTTTCTTTTTATTTGTGTTATTATTTTTACACTAAAGAATGAAAGAAAAAGTGAAATAAGAATAAAAAACTCAAATAATAATAATAATCAAATAAGTCAAAAAAATTATATGTAAAAAAGATCAAACACATTTCTTTTTAAGAATTAAAAATTTTTAAAAAATAATTTAAAATTAATTTTATGACTTTTGTAATATATAGTAGGGGTATATGTGATCACTTTTGTAATAGTAAGGATATATGTGAGCGGCTTTTGTAACAATAAGGGTATAGGTGAGCCACTTTTGTAACTAAAGGTATATAAATATCAACTCTTAATAATAAAATTAAGGGTTTATCAAACCCTTTTCTCTAATATTAATGATAGAAAGGAGGAGGGGGGGGGGTGTTGGGTAGAGGCGGAGTCAGAACAAGGAGTTTGGGGGTTCTAAATTTTAGGAAAGACGAATGATAATGGGTTTGAACCCACAACACTAGTGTGAAAGATTTCCACCGCCCCTTCCTTACCACTTAGCTGTCAATCAGTTGTCAACTCTCACACACACGCACACGCGCGCTCACAGAGATTGAGTGAATTGGTGGGCTTGGGATGGGGCTTGGGATGATGTGCATGAATAAAGTGAATATAGGAGAAAAGGGTATAGAAAAGTTCAAAGTTATTCAGAAAAATAGGTCATAGCAAAGATTGAGAAAAGTAAAGTTGTTTAGGACACGAATGGAACTTGAACTCTTTATTGACAGAAAAACTTTAGTCAAACAAATGTCAAAGAAAAGGAAAAAAGAAAAATATATTTTAAAAAATAGAATAAAGAACAAGAATAATAATATTTTGAAAAAAAAGGTAATATTGACATGACACGTGCATTCACTATCTAACACAAATTTAAATGTGACTTTTTAAGGAGTAATATATTTCACTTTCGAAATGTCTAGAAAAGGGTAATAGAACCTCCGTAAATTTGGGTGTATATTTAGAAACTCGATAATAGATTTGAGGGTATTCAATTATTTTTTCAATAATTAACTCTATTTTTATCTTTCCATGGACAGAAGAATTTTGAGATTTCTCTATGGAGCTCATCAAATAGTCTTAACCTGATTGTTAACTTCTATACATTGACACTAAAATTTATGTTGTATTCCTCGTCAATTTATTTTTTTTCTTTACTATCAAGTCACTAAAATGATTAATGATATTTACATGTAAGTCTTTTTAAATTGTAGATTTACATATTGAAAATAAGAAAAATTCTCTACTACGATTTGTAGAGGCAACCACATAATGTAAAAATGTTACTTTCTTGAGTTAATATCACAAAAGGTCACTAACTTTGAGAATTTTTCTAGTAAAGTCATTAAACTTTATTTTGTATCAATAAAATCATTCAACTTAGGTGTTTGTATCAATAAAATCAGTCAACTAAATTTATCGTTAATTATATACTATATGATATTCTTTTTATTTAATTACATGCAATTAGATCCAAATTCATTCACAATTCTATCGATTAACCCAATTAAAAAACGCAACACTTGTTTACTTAATTATATCGTGCTCATTGGATTGGCAGAGCTCTTAAACTTGTCTCTGTTTTCATCTTGATCTTTCATATCCTGACTGAGAGTGGATCCAATGAAAGATAACTAGCAGTAATCTGCAACGACAGAGCTGGCAGTAAGCTAATAAACTTGCCCCCTGTTAACCACCGTTTGTGGTTTGTAGATTGATAGAGAAGAAGCTTATACATGAAAGAGTGCTATACCATTACTTTTTTGGTGCTTTAGCTGATCGTACTGCTCTTTGGGAAGACCATGAACTGAAGGGGTTTGGAATGCATAGATTGTCAAGTAAACAAAACATTAGTTTTTTTTTAATTGGGTTAATGAGTAGAATTATGAATAAATTTGGGTCTAGTTATATATGAATCAATAAAAAACAATGTCATATATTTAATTTAGTTAAGTGATTTTATTGATAAAAATATGTAAGTTGAGTGATTTTATTGATGCAAAACAAAGTTCAATGACTTTACTAGATAAATTCTTAAAGTTGAGTGACATTTTGAGATATTAACTCTTACTTTCTTCATTTTAATTTATTTGTTAAGTTTTGAATTGACACAAAATTTAAGGAACAAATAAAGAAGACTTTTAAATTTTATGGTCTTAATTAAAGATATATGGAATGTATCAAAATGTTTTTTTCATCTCGTATTCTTAAACTAAAGATATATATGTAGAATGTATCAAAATATGTTCAGTATTGTGATTCGATTATCATACTGTCTAGCTGCTGGTATTTTTTCTTTCTTGTGGGTCTACACTGCTTTTCGTACTAACCGTTAGATTTTCTTTCTCTTTTACTTGGGTTTGATGCAATTGAGTTGGGGATCTTTCGGAGACAATCTCTCTACCTCCACGAGGTACGTAGTGGTAAAGTCTGCTAGACCTTACTTGGTGGAATTTCACTGAATACTGAATATGTTGACATGTTGTTATTGCTGTCGTCGTTATTGTTGTGTATATAAAATTAGGAAGAAAAAAAAATTGGCTTGCACATTGGATTGAACATATTTAAGTAAAATGACAACTTTCCAACCAAATGTACCCTTATATTCATGATTTCATAAGTAAAATTAAAAATAAAAATAAATCGATTTGCACATTGGATTGAACACATTGAGTAAAATGCCAAATTTCAAACCAAATGGACCCTTGAATTCATGAATTCACATGTATTATCATTCATCCAGCTATTGATAATTGACTAGTACAATAATTGAATTTTGGTTAACCAATTGCATTTAAGAAAAAGTACTGTAGCTCAAGATTGACAAATTGCATTATTGTACTAGTCAATTATCATGAACTGATGGTCAAGTCAGTATCATATCTTATGGACCGTTTGTTTGATTTATTCCATGATTTACGGTGTGTTCGACACGATAAAATTTGTATTTTGTGAAAAATAATTTTGAAAATCTCATCCGTCAAGTATGAATAATTAGGGCTAAATTCTTAGCTCGAAATAAAAAATCTCATCCGTTTATATAACATGGCATAGTAAAGTATGAATATTCGATGACTTTACCATATACTATTGGACAATCCGGAATTTTATGACTAAGAAAGAATTGGCTTCCTTGGTGGAGTATGTCCTCGAAACGTATCATCAAGTGTATGTAATATAAGATAAGAATATTAATAATAAGAACAATAGAAATAGAGAAGATAGGATAGTTTTCTTATTCTTTCAATAAGTATCATCAGGTGTCAGTGGCGGAGCTACCTTGTTCTCAGGGTTCATCCGAACCCTCTTTGGCGGAAAATTATACTATTTATACATGGTTAAAATAATTTTTTAGGTATATATAATATATGTCGAACCCCCTTCAGCTACTTCGTGTGTCTATTTCTTCAGATTTTGAACCCCCTTATTGAAAATCCTAACTTCGCCACTGTCAGGTGTTATAATAGAAATCCTTATGTTTTTTTTATTAATAGTGTTACATAAAGGCATACAAAAGATTAGTCATAAACATGACATTAATCATGAAAACAATATAAGAGGTTATGGAGGTGTAAGATTACAAGAATAATAGTCATAAAGTTGGAGAGGTTATCTTCATAATGGAGGAAATAAATGAAGATAATTAGTGAGAGTAGATTCTTGGAGTAGTGAACATTCACACTATAATATTTTATATAATATTCTCCCTTGGATGATCATAGATAACGTGTCTCGTCAAAATTTGATTAAGAAAAATAGGGAAAAGTATTTGAAAAATACTCCAACTTTGACCGAAATTGTTGTTACGATACCAAACTTTGTGGAGGACCTTTTTACCCCACTGCACTATTTAATAGTGTATTTTTAAAGGCATATATGTGCCCACGTGGACACATTAATATTTATAATTATGCAATATTTATGATGTTCACGTGGGCACATATATACTTTTAAAATACACTATTAAATAGTGCAGGGGGTAAAAGGTCCTTTCCAAAGTTTGGTATCGTTACAGCGAATTCGGTCAAAGTTCAGATATATTTCTGACATTTTTCCCAAAATTCTATGAGAAAAATTCTAGTGAAGGAAAAAGAGTACTCCTATCTTTAATACTCATTATGTATTACCTTGTTAAAAACCTTGTCAGAAAAATTCGGTGGGACAAAATTCCGATCAAGAAAAAGAGTACAATGTGTATTATACTCTCGTTGATTAAAACATCACTCAATTTCTTGTGATGATGTCAAATCTTATATACTAGCTTCTCAAATGTTGATATTGATAGTGACTTTGTGATCAATTTATTCATGAAGAAGTTGCATCCATGAACTCATCCGAATATATCATTTTCTGATTTCATAGATATGATGAAGCTTTGCGTTTAACCAAATACATTCTAAAAATCATTCTATCTGTGCCCTTGTTGTTGCAATTATATTGCCCATTAAACTTGTTTATAGAAACAATCATAATATAGACACTTTCATTTGCAATATAATTGATTTTTTGTAGAACAGGTTTATTTTTTTGATAACAAGATAATAATATTTATAACTTAATAATATTTATAACTTAATACTCTTGTAGAATAAGTTGATATAACTTCAGTGAGTTGTGACTTTATGTAGATCAAATAACTTTCATGCACTTTGCATTACCAACAATTCTTTGACAATTTTGATTAGATATAATAAGTTCATATCAATATTTTATATCATTCAAAATATTTTTAAATATAAGTAAACATATGTCTTTCCTACAAAAATATATTATTTCATGAATAGAAATAACAGGATACATAAGTGCAATAAGACATGGTACTTTTAAATCATCATGGGATCAAAACTGATTTTTCTTAATGTTGAGTGATTTCACAAATATTGAGGGTACTTTATATTCAATGAAATTGCTTTAGTCTTTTAAATTCTTCAAGAATTTTATACAATTTTTATTGTCTAGCTAGACATCACAATCATTTACTATACATATTCAAGTTTTTTTATTAAAATAAACCTCATTGTATCTAGTGTAAGAGAATGCATCTATAAAATAATGCCAATTTTTGTGAAAAATCTTTGTGCCCCAAGGCACAGTTTGTACTTTATATCTTACAATATTTTTGCAGAATAATTTGTTGTATCCCACATGTATATATATCTTAGTCTATAGACCAAGTCCATACCATCAATTTTCAAGTGAAATAAAATATACTTGAATTGTGTATTTTATGTGAACAATCATTTATCTGAAGACTTTATTTGATAGTTTTAAATTCAAGATTCTCATTATATCTATAATATTGATCACTTCATGGTATTAAAGATTTCGTTGACGGTTATTTGATATCAATTTCAATACAACATAAATTATATCAATAAATTTTGGTTAGGGATAATAAATTAATATCAATATTTGATCTCATTCAAAATATTTTCAAATAAAAGTAAATTTATGTCTTTCCAACAAAAATATATTATTTCATGAATAGAAATAACATGATACATAAATGCACTAATTGCACTAAGACATGATACTTTAAAATCATTTTGATGAGATCAAAACTGATTTTTGTTTATGTTGAGTGATTTCACAAATATTGGGGGTACTATATATATATTCAATGGAATCACTTAATCTTTTAAATCCTTCAAGAATTTTATATAATATTTATTGTCTAGTTAGCTATTACAATCAATTCTATACGTATTCAAGTATTTTTAATCTATTACCAGATTGAAATTAACCTCATTGCATTTAGTATAAGAGAATGCATCTATAACATAATGACGATATTTTGTGAAAAATCTTTGTGCCCCAAGGCACAGTTTGTACTTTATATCTTACAATATTTTTGCACAATAATTCGTTGTATCCCACACGTATATACCTTAGTCTATAGACTAATTCATACCATAAATTTTCAAGTGAAATAAAATATACATGAATTGTGTATCTTATCTACCAATCATTTATCTGTCGACTCTACTTGACAGTTTAAAATTCAAAATTCTTATTACATTTATAATATCAATCGCTTCATTTTATTAAAAATTCTACCGACAGTTATTTGATATCAATTTCAATATAACATAAATCATAAATATCTCTTCATTTTTCATCATATTTAGGTACATGAACCTTTGCGAAGGTTTTATAAACTATTATGTCAAGGTGCTCTTTTAAAGCACTTGCCTCATTATCAGGACCATCTTGATCATTTACTCATCTCCTTCCTCAGGAAATTTTATATTTGAAATTGATTTGATCTATCATGCTTCAAGTGTTTCATAGACTCTATTCTTCAAGAATCTTTTATTAGAGCGTTTCCGGTAATTCAAACATAGGGTCATAAATACATCTGATGATGGTTGCAACATTTTACAAACGATTATCTCTTAAACTTCAAACTAAGTTCACACTTTATTCCACACATAATTTTCAACTTCTAATCATATTTCCCCTTAATGTTAGAAAAATCTAACATTTACCCCCAACTTCGTTTGGGGATCCATCTTTATGCACGGTGAAGCAATTAAATCAGTTACTACACGAGAACTTTGTTAGTTTGATGTGTATATGTACTGCTACAAGTTAAATAAACTTATTTCATACTAAATTTTATTTGAGAGTTTTGTTCTCATAAGCAATGATTTAATTATATAGGAGACATGCAATTTCTGCCAAACCAACCAGCATTATCAATAAAATTTTATAGTTTGAAACCGTGATCTTAATTTAACAATTCGAGCAAACAACCTTGCAAAATCGAAATTGCAAGTTGATAACAAACACACACATGTGCTCATCCCATAGATGCATATATTAAATCATATAATAATAATAAATGGTTCACATGACTGATAAATGGGTCCATATTTACTTTTTTATATGTTTCAAACAATGTTGGGGAATACAATTCCACCCTAGTTGGTACAATGATCATTTAATCATGAGAACAAGCAACTCAAGAGAATTGTTGAAGAATCTTTTATTTCTTCAACATTAAGCCACATGAATTCTTAATTTCTCTTGCATTACATTTGAATTGAAATGGCGAAACGATCATGCCAACTGATCCTTATTCTAATAAATTATAGTTTACTTTTGCATGTGATTCCATCATTATTCTCATATTTGTATACAATAAACCAGAGAAAAATATGAATAATCTTTTACATAAATATTTATAATCCGCTTTGATTGTGGTAATTTAAAGATATTAAATCTTGTCATAATTTGTAGTCTTAATATTATAATTTTTTCTTTTTTATTCCCCCGAAACTTAAAAAGTTTCTTTTGAGACTTATTATAACCCCAATATTATGAACAATTTCATTCTTCCGTTAGTAATACAATAACTTTTTTGGAGCTTACAATTAATTTTTTGAACTATCACATAATCCATGATATCATCTATACAATGAACATATCATTCAAGAAGAAAATTATTAATATTGCCATAGTTAAAATTTTACTTGTTTCTTGCTTTACTTTTATTATCTTACCATAGGTACACAACCAATGACAAATTTGTGGTCACACAATAATAATTATTTTGATCATGACACAACATTTATAAGAAATACTTATTTCTTTCTTTTGTCCTTCAGTAGTTCATAATAAAGCATACCACAAAATTTGTGATGTATTCATAGTACGTGATCAAATGACTATTTATATCAAATTATTTTCTTTTATTCTCCCGAAAAAGTGAGATGTGTCATTTATCCAATCATACATAAATATGTCTTTATTCATACTCTTTATCACATTCTGACAAATTCACTTTCAAGAATAAGCAAGCACAATGTTTATTACAAGTCCCAATCTCTTCAAGGAGTTGACTATAACCATTTATATGTATCATACCTTGATATTTGACATATTACATGACGCACCTCAACATTACATTGAAAAGTTGAGCGGACCATCACATTATATCATTTTATTTTGATGAAGGATTCATAAAATTTATTAAATTAGGTCCACAAAAATTGTGTGTCAAATGGCCTTTTATACCAAATTGATGACAAAAATTACCTTTTATCTTTTGAAGGCCCATTTTGATGACTCATAATGTCATTTCTTTTATATTATCACAATGATAATTGACATTAACTTGTCCTTCGCGTTGTCCATGTTCATGCGTTTAACCACTCATCTTCATCTGGACTTATTATGCACTACTATCACACTTTCCTCGCGGAATGGAGCATATCAAGTGGAACGGACTTCATGATTTTTCATCAAAAATATTTTTTTGCTTTGGTCATTATTATATCATCACTATGATGCAGAAAAGCTTAAAACCAAACATTTTATCGATATAAACGCATCTTTGGTCATAAATCGATAAAATTTGAGCCCAACTTCTTATCATCATTATATACTAAGAGTTCTAACTCGATATTTTATTCTTTTGATGTAGTAGAACTTGAATTCATTGTCTAGCCCCTCAATCAATGGCATAATATATATATAGCCCAAAATATACTGGGGCTCGCCCTCAAGCACTTTAAAAATATTACCAATATTTACAGTGGCCATTAATTTCTTAATTATAATATATAATTTAAAGGAAATCATGATTACATTCTACTGATGAGAACATGTGCTAATCAAGAGAAAACATGGATATCAAAATCCTTTTTGTTGCAAGTAAAAAAAATGTGAAATTATGTTAGTTGTTGACAACCTATTCATTATTTGAGTATGTGCAAACTTTACAAATACCTAGTAGAAGATTTTCACCTCCCTTATATATGTCAATTAATTATACTGGAACACTCTCAGATAAATAATTATCAGTATATGCATAAATATTTGCCTCTACAATGAATTAAATAAAATGTAAAACATAATCTACACTTCAATAAAACAAGACCATAAAGAATAATTTCAAACTATACACATGTCAACTATAAATTCTTTACATATTATTAACTTACTAAACTAACTTTTTAAATACAAAAATAATTAAGGTAAAAGTCTGTTCAAAGTAAAAGCACTTTCAAGACTCGTTTGATTTTGAGACGGTAAGCAAATTAATGGTGCATAATAATCACAAGTAAAATATAAAATAGATTCCATTAGTAAAATATTTTTTACCTTCTTTATATTTATCAATATCCTTCAATGGTAAGTCAATCGTATTGTTAACTTGATGTAAAATTAAAGCAATAAGACAAGAATATTAAAGATAAGAACAATAGAAATAGAGAGACAAGAGATAAGAATTTTCTTATTCTTTCAATAAGTATCATCAAGTGTATATAATATAAACTATTGTGTCTCTGATCTTTTTATAGTGTTATATATAGGTATACAAAAGGCCAGTCATAAATATGACATTAATCATGAAAATAATGAAAGAGATTATGAAGGCGTAAGGTTACTAGAATAATAATCATAAAAGAGGAGGTTATATTCATAATAGATGAAGTAATGGAGATAATTAGTAGGCGTTTGGCCATGCGATACCATATCACGATATGGTATCGTGAGATGGAATCAGCATTTGGACATGCGATTTTACGCTGATTCTATCTCATGGTTCCATATCATGAGATGTGATTCTATATTCTCCAAAAAAACATGATATGGAATTATAAGGGAATTCCATATCATGATTTGAGATATTTTAATACAAAAATTGATCCACGAGTTTATATTTTGTTAAACAACCACATTTATATCTACTAATCATTTATTTCATATGTAAATAAAATTTATAATCACATCATTACTTTTTAAAATTTATTATTCTCACGGACATAGAATTTATTATTCTCACCAACATATAGTCACTTTAACTCACACCAACCGATTGTTGAGTAATAAATTTATTTTATGGCCTTAATAAGTGCACATTTATATTTTATGTGTAAGTTATTAGTATTTTGTTACATATTTCCTATCAACTTTGTTTAAAGAGATAATATTTATTTTATGACTTTGCATTGTCTTGGAAGCACTATTTTTATTACTCTTACAACATTATTTTATGAAGTGCATTCTATAATGCTTCCAATTTATTTTATGTTCACTAAACTAATATTCATGTATTTTTATTTGGTAGGATTGTGTTGGTGCAATTGATGGAACATATATAGAAGGGGAGGTTCCTAAAGTGGTGCAACAAGCATATCATAATCGCAAAGGAAGAACATCAGAAAATGTCTTATGTGCTTGTGATTCTGATATGCGATTTACCTTTGTTGTTGTTGGTTGGGAAGGTACTGCACATGATAGTAAAGTACTTGAGAATGCACTTGTTGAACCAACGCCACAATTTCCATTTCCTTCACATGGTAACTTTAAATTACATCCTTAGAATAATTATTATTTATTTACACAAAGCTGTCTCATTTACGTCACATATGCTTTTTGTAATTCTTTATAAAATGTTTGTTGGTAGATAAATATTATGTTGTTGATGCTGGTTTCCGAAACACAAAAGGATTTTTAGCTCCATACAAAGGACTACGCTATCATTTGCAAGATTACCGAGGAAGTGAAATAGAGACTCAAAATGGCAAAGAACTGTTTAATTATAGGCATTCATCTCCGCGCAATGTGATTGAACGGACTTTTGGATCTTGGAAAAATAGATTTAGAAAACTGAAACAATGGATGAACCATTACGATATTGATACACAAGTGAAAATTGTCATAACTTGTGCAGTGTTACATAATTATTTGCGAGAATACCACAGTACTGATGAAATATTTATGCTCTATGAGCATGAAAATATAATTGCGGATGATATTGACCAACAAATGGTTCAAAGTACAATGTTGGTTTCATCTTCTCGGTAACATGATCGAGAAATGCAAGTTCAACGTGAGGAAGTTGTTTGTACTATGTGGGAGGATTATATTAAAGACTAGTACACTACAATTTATGTTAATTTTTTTTTATTAAATTAAAGTTAGATGAAACAATTACTTAAGTGGAGAACAAATAGCTTTGTAATTATTTATTATGCGATTTTATAAATTTTTGTTTATTTGATAAGATTGAATAAACAATTGGGGCTATTTTAATAGTTTTACAACTTATTGGATTTTTATGTTTATGAGAAAATATACAACACAAAAATTCCATATCGCATGTCCAAACAAAACTTCAATTTTATCTCATGATTCCATATCATGATACCACATCATGATTCTATATTGTGATACCATATCGCATGGCCAAATGGGCCCTTAGTGAGAGTAAAATTCTTGGAATAGTGGACATTTACACTATAATATTTTATAACACTTCCCTTGAATATCCGTATATAGATAATGTGTCTTGTCAAAATCTTAGTAGGAAAAATCTCGTGAAAAATTCTTAGTGAAGAAAAAAAGTATATACATATCTTTAATATGCATTATTTGTTGCCTCATTAAAAACCTTATCTGGCCAATAAAATAAACTATTTGCTCAACTCTGCTTTTTATTCTAAAACTAGTATAATTATTAGTGAATATTTAATTAACATAATTGTATACTAAGGCGCCTATAAATTGGACCCTTCTCAAAGAAAAATAAAATCACCACACAACACTTTTCTTCTGTTCATCAATTAGCAATTAATCCAAAACCATAATGGCTGCCAAAATTTCAGAGATGAAGTTTGCTATCTTCTTCGTTGTTCTCTTGACGACCGCTTTAGGTTCATAACACTTTTCTCTTAATTTTTTCATTATTTCTTGGAAGTCATATGCATGTGTTTGGTATCATGGTATATACATGGAGGAAAATATATTTTTTAATTACTGATTTTCTAATGTTTGGTAGGTAAGCGAAAATAAATAAATATATATATATATATATATATATTATGTGGTGGGGAGTGGGGGTGGTAGGGAAGGGGATGTGGAAGAGATAATGAACTTGCAATTTCAGATTAAAGAAGTCATTTTCCTCATTTTGTATCAACTTATTTTCCAAGAGAAAATATTTTCCAAAATATTCAAAATACACCCTAAGACACTACATATACACCCTCCGTTTTATATTAGTTGATGCCTATTGACTTAGCCCACCCCTTAAGAATGATTCAATTAGAGATATATTTTACTAAATTAACCTATTAACAATTCTTTGAAGCTCTAATTTGGCTATTACTACTTTACGTTGTAATTTAATGAGAAACTTTCAATAATGACTATAGTTTGAACTTAATTAGCGATCTATATCTATAGTTTACTTATTAATGATTCATAGCTACAGCCTACATGTTTGGGGAGGAGAGAGGTGAACGATACTAAGAGAGGAAGGAGAAAGGTGATGAGGTAGATCTGGAATAAAGAAGAGAGGTGAGAGAGAGATAAAAGTAATAGTGTCATATTTGTTCAAGGGGTAATTATCCCCGATAAACTATCTTTTTATAATAATGAAATCACAAAATTACTTTGCCTTATGGCCACAAAGTGGCATTAAGCAATTTTTTTTTTCTTGTAACCAAAGTTTATCCAATTTTGATCATTATGATTTTCTATGATACTTAAGTAAAGTAAATTATTTTTTTATACTATGTATCGTTACATTATAATTCGAATTCTTACATCGATCTTAATCACAATATATGCAGTTAATATGCAAGTGATGGCTCTTCGAGACATGCCGCCACAAGAAACATTGCTGAAAATGAAGCTATTTTCCTCAAATGTTTTGGGAACTTGTAACGATTATTGCAACACAAACGCCGATTGCTTGGGAATTACCCTCTGCCCGTGGTGTAAGCTGAAGAAGTCCCCCAGTGGTTTCACATACAGTGAATGCTCCCTGTTGCCTTGAACAATATCTACAATCTATCTATCTCTATGTGTGTTTACGCGTGTGCGCGCGCGTACTTTTTTTTTTTGAATTTTCGTCTTTGTACCTTTTCCAATCAACACTACTATGTTTAGTGTTGTCTTTGTATGTCTTTACCCTTTGGTGTGAAGAATATGAATAAAGGGATATGTATCTAGATATATTCTAGGTAATGTCCTATTTGTTTATAAAATGAAGCAACTTTCACATATAGCAAATAAAAAAATCATATTTGTATGTTATAGCAAAGTTTGCATAATTGTGCTCCATAGCAAACATATATAATTGAAAGCTATGTCTATTTAGCTATACATATATGCAAAAAGAAGCAATTGTATAATTCGTTGGCTCCTCTTCAGATTTGAATAATTTCGCTGGCAGGCCATTTGTATAAATTGTTGTTAGCCTCTCGTTTGTATAAATCGTTGACAAAAATATTTGTATATCAAAAGTCGCTCTTTCTTTCGCTTTATACATGAATTATACATTATACAAACATAAATTATACATTATATTTGTATAATCTCTGTTTGTATAAAACGAGAAAGAGAGAAAGGTAAAAGAGAACTGGACAAGGGAATATTTGTATTGTTTAATTATAAGTGTATAAGACGAATATATATATGTATTTGCATGTGTATATACAATTTTCTTTCGCTTAATACAAACATAACTTATACATTATAAAAACATAAATTTTACATTATATTGTATAATCTGTATTTGTATAAAACGAGAAAGAGAGAAAGGCAAAAGAGAACTGGGCAGGGGAATATTTTTATTGTATAATTATAAGTGTATAGGACGAATATATATGTATTTGCATGTGTATATATAATTTTCTCTCGCTTTATACAAACATAAACACAATTTATACAATTCTTTTGAATAAAGCGAGAGAGGCGAGCACAGAGGGAGCGAGAGAGGCGAGCACAGAGGGAGCGAGCGAGAAAGGGAGAGTGGTGAGCGAGAATTTAGAGGGAAAGAGGCGACTGGCAAACATTTGCTACGGGGCGCAATTAAATCAAACAGTAACTACTCCATTTATTTTAGATTATAAGTTTTTCATTCTGTACAATTATCCCTATAAAATATGTAGCAATGGTTGTTTGAATAAAAACATACTATGAGTGAAATAATTATTTCACATTAATTCACGTATCTATTTCACTTATGATACATATTTTTAAACTTGTACAATATAAAAGAAGCAAACCTAAGTTAATATAATAATAATTACCTATAATGACCTTAGGATTAAAGGGTTTGGCAAGAATAGTATAGGGTAGCTAAAGGGTTTGGCAAGAGAATAATGATGCTTCATCTTCTTTTTTTCGATCATTTTCTTTTCTCTGGAACAAAAATAATAAGTTGAAATAAAAAATAGCTTATCTATCTATATATAATACGAGAGGGAAAAATATCACATGTCAGCGCCACAATTAATCTCAAAATTTCAGTATTTAAAAAGTCAATTTAAAAAAGATAAATAAAAAATATGATTTTTTAAAAAAAAAAACACATGTCAGCAATTACTAAAAAAACTGCATCTTTCCGTTCTTCAAAATTTGATTTTAAAATATTTTTACAATGTAATTTTGCAGTTAAAGCCAACTGTCAACACCCAAAAAATTGGGATTTAATATTTTTAAATAAAATATTAAATTTATGAATTATTAATATTAATTTAAAATCTGAAAATAAAATAAAAATTATTAACACTAAAAAAAATGATTTTACAAAAAAAAAAATACAATATAAAATAAAATAAAATCAAAAAGTTACGTAACTACATCTTAGGTATCCTTTTTTTTTACTTCATTTTTTAATTTTTTTGAAAATGATAGTTATCCAAATCAATATCCAAACGGATAAGTTTTTGAAATTTGAGTGATTAATTTTAAATTTAAATTTTAAAAGATAAATAACTAATTTTATTCCTAGAAAATAGTTAACTGCATAACACACGTTTAAATAACAAAAATCATTCTTAACTGCACCATTTACATCTTCCCAAAAACTTACTCATTTCAAAATTCTTATTCTCTTATATTTATTCAACTACTTAAACATGGTAATATTTTTTGCTTTTCGTATTTGCTTTTATGATTAGTTCATGAGTATGAAGAGAAGATCATTTGATTTAGAAGAGTTCAGAAATAGATTCTGACAACATTGATATTTCTTTTAAGATAAGTTCATAGTTTTTCATATTAATGAAAAGGAGTATGTTTAATTTTGTTTAAGATAATGAAGGAGTATGTGTTATACTATTAATCAATATGCTTATTTAAATATATACAATATGTATATATTACATAGAAATATGACTTTGTTCTCTTATGAAAAAAATATTCATCTTATTTCAATTTATGTGATGTTATTTTATTATATTTAAGAAAAATGTGAATACTTTGTAATGTTTCAAAACTATTCTAAAAATAAATAAATTTTTAAATACAAAACCTATTTTTATGAAATTATATTAAAATATTTCTAACTACACATTACCGATTCATGTTGGATTCCTAAAAACCAAAAACCATAAATCAATATATGTTTAGGACTTCTCTACTTTCTTTTTATTTTTGGAATTAATCAAACTTTTATATCAACTATTTAAACTAAAAATAAATTGATTATATTTATATAAATTCTGCATACAAACATTTGTTAAAAACTTTCAAAATAGAAAATAAGAAAAAAGAATTTACAAGAATCTGGAAAAATATGAAATCAGAATAACTGAAATTTGTGCCATACTTTTCTACTTATAGTTATTTTTATTTGATACTTTTTTTTTCTTTTAAAAATTTCATAAAGGCAGAGTATTTTAATTTGTAAATTGAATTCCAAAAACAAAATTTAAACAAATTAAAAATAAAAATAATTGCAAAACTCAAAATTAACGTACGATACCACTAAAAATTAAATCACACTTTTTAAAACTCTATTTTATATCAAAATAGAAATTACTTTTTTATAACAATTGCGAGGTCAGTTTTATCTACCAAAAGGGTTAAATTGATTATTTATAACAATTGGAAGTTTAAAATAAACGAAATTTTACTAGAAAAATTAATTGTGTTGTATTAAAGGAAAGTAATAGACCAAAATATTAAAATATTGAATAACAATCATATAAATTCAAATTCAAAATTTATTTATACATATAAAATATTTAATTTATATTGCACAAAATATTAAAATAATTATCAACAAAATTGATATATCTTAGATCAATATTGAATTGAATATTAGAATAATTCCAAACAATAACTGAAAGTGATATTTAAATTTTAAAACTAAAACAAGCCTAAATTTGTGCGATACTTTCCTACTTATATTTATTTTCATTTCAATACTACTTTTTCCTTTTAAAAATTTCATAATTCAAAGTATTTTAATTTTGTAAATCAAAAATCCAAAAAGAAATACTTCTTTTTCCTTTTAAAAACTCATAATTCAAAGTATTTTAATTTGTAAATCGAAAAATAAAACATTACAAACTCAAAATTATAGATATCACTAAAAAATTAGATCACACTTTTCTTAAATCTATTTTATAGGAAATCAGCAACTACTTCAATATAACAATTACAAGGTCTATTTTATCTCCCACGGGATTAAATTGATTTATTTATTTTTAAATTGAGATATATATTTTAAGTGTTAGTGTAGTTACTTAGAATTAATAAATTATGAACATAGTTTTTTTATTCAAATGACATAAAAAGAATAATGTAAAATGACAAGTTAGGGTAATCAACTTAAAATTGGCTTTGACTTATAAGGATTTTTGATATTATCAAACGCAAAGGTAAACACCTTTAAACCATAAACGTCAATAAAGTCTTTTAAAAAAAGAACTAGACATTAAATATACATGATAAGAAAAAAAAAGTAAAAATAACATTTCAAAAAGCTGAATCAAAGACTAAAAATTAATAAAATATAGTAGAAACTACAAAAATTATACCTCTAAATATGAGTTCCCACAAAAAAAAATATATTTTATTTTGGTATAGTTTCCATCACATCTAGTAAGTAGAGTTCAATAGATATTTGACACATTAAAAACATTATCTTTTGATAAATTTAAAGTATCGACGAAACTACAAAGTAAATAGTTAAAGAACTAATTTGAACTTATCCTTAAAAATAAGGGACTATTTTTGTCATTTTATTACTTTCTGAAATCATCTTTACAAAAAAAAAATAATCTGTAAATCCCCCTCTAAATTAAGAGACATCCCTTCAAACTTCTTATAATTTGATATTGATATATAGCCATGGAAGAACAAAACTTTCAGCAACGGAAGAGGCTAGTTGAGGAAATAACAAGACACAAATTTATGAATTACAACTTATTACATTAAGCTTTCACTCATCCTTCCGTTTCACAAAATTGTGAATCTAATGATAGAATTGAGTTTTTAGGTAGGAAGTGAATTTTAAGCATCGAATCGAACTAAAATAAAAAATCTTTGCAAATTTTATCATACATATACAATGACGGAGTCATATATTTAAGGAGTACTTGGTTGGCACCCCTTCATCTGAAAATTGTGCATATTGATACTTGTTGATTTCTCCGTGAATACATCCTTATATTTTAACACTTTTCTATTGAAAATTTTTAACTCCATGTGTTTATCATTAGTGATATGATTTTTTTATTTTTTTTGGTACCATATCAGCTCCAATTAAGTTTCAAGGGCATGATGCCAAGAAGTCCCATCGTAGTAGTCAAATCAGGAAAAAAATTACTCTCTCCTTCTCATTCATTGTTACACCATTTAACTTGATACGATGTTAAAAAAAAGAAAAAAAAATTAAAACTTATGATTTAAAACAATTCTTAGATATTTATGTGGTTGAAAATCATTTTATTAAGGGTAAATGAGATATTTTAAAGTTAAATTATTTCTAATTATGATAAGATGACATTCTTTTTGGGACAGACTAAAAAAGAAAGAATGCCACATAAAATGGGACAAAAGAGTACTTCATAAATATCTCAGTCACTATATATATATATATATATACTAGATAGCACGGGCCCAATAATGTAAATGGTATGTTTTGGAGCTAATAATCGAGTTTTTGAAGCGATTGTTTGCGTGGATAAATGAATAAGTTTTTTTTATCACAAACCTGTACTTTCTTTGACGCTATTTAAGGCATAATAAGACTACCCACATACAACATTTTTGAAATATTTTATGTTGTCAATTATCATGATTTATGGTATTTTTACGATATATTCACTTCAAGAATCAGTGGAATTTTTTGGATTTTTTTCAAAACATATTTTATATTGTCAATTATCATGATTTATAGTATTTTTACGATAGATAAACTTCAAGAATCAGTGGAATTTTTTGTATCTTTTTTCAAAAACATATTTTATGTTGTCAATTATCATGATTTATGGTATTTTTACGATATATTCACTTCAAGAATCAGTGGAATTTTTTGGATTTTTTTCAAAACATATTTTATATTGTCAATTATCATGATTTATAGTATTTTTACGATAGATAAACTTCAAGAATCAGTGGAATTTTTTGTATCTTTTTTCAAAAACATATTTTATGTTGTCAATTATCATGATTTATGGTATTTTTACGATATATTCACTTCAAGAATCAGTGGAATTTTTTGGATTTTTTTCAAAACATAATCTATAAACCCCCCTCTAAATTAAGAGACATTCCTTCAAACTTCTTATAATTTGATATTGATATATAGCCATGGAAGAACAAAACTTTCAGCAACGGAAGAGGCTAGTTGAGGAAATAACAAGACACAAATTTATGAATTACAACTTATTACATTAAGCTTTCACTCATCCTTCCGTTTCACAAAATTGTGCATCTAATGATAGAATTGAGTTTTTAGGTAGGAAGTGAATTTTAAGCATCGGATCGAATTAAAATCAAAAATCTTTTCAAATTTTATCATACATATACAATGACGGAGCCATATATTTAAGGAGTACTTGGTTGACACCCCTTCATCTGAAAATTGTGCATATTGATACTTGTTGATTTCTCCGTGAATACATCCTTATATTTTAACGCTTTTCTATTGAAAATTTTTAACTCCATGTGTTTATCATTAGTGATATGATTTTTTTATTTTTTTGGTACCATATCAGATCCAATTAAGTTTCAACGGGCATGATGCCAAGAAGTCCCATCATAGTAGTCAAATCGGGAAAAAAATTACTCTCTCCTTCTTATTCATGTTTTACCATTTGACTTGACACAATATTTAAAAAAAGAAAAAAAATTAAAACTTATAGTTTAAAACAATTTTTAGATATTTATGTAGTTGAAAATCATTTTACTAAAGGTAAACAGGATATTTTAAAGTTAAATTATTTCTAATTCTAGTAAGATGATATTCTTTTTGGAATAGCCTAAAAAGGAAAGGATGTCACACAAAATGGGACGGAGGAGTATTTCATAAATGTCTCAGTCACTATATATATATTCGCTAGACTCTAAATCATGAACCAATTAACGTTTGATGTCTGTCAAAAACATTTTAGTGATGCGTTATAGAACGGATCAAGACAATCTAACCCAAATTTTATCAAATCTAATTAGTCTATTTATTTTTAAAAAATATTTTAGTACCTAACAAAATTAGGTAGGGCTAGGTTCGTTTGGCCGATCTGGCCTGATTCGTGATTTAATAATAAAAGTTGAGCTAAGATTTTTGAAGCTCATTTTAAGAAAAGGTTTTTTAGTCTGGCCTAAATAAGTCTGTTGATTTGGGCTCGAGCAGTATGGGTAGGCAGACCTATTTGCCAAATAAAAAATAAATAAAAATACAAATAAAATGAAGTATTAAAAATAACAAAAGTCCAAACTCAAAATCTATTTAAAGTTTTAAATATTAAAATTTAAATACAAATAATGTTTATAAAATTAAGTTAATATTTCTACTTAGCTATTTATACTTTAACTTGAAATCAAACTTGATAAATATTTATAAAGATCGATAATTTTATTTGTGGATTTGATTAACAAGTAGTAACACTAACACCATGTAATATTATATTGTCGTTATTTAGGATAATATTTTTAAATTATAATTTGATTTAAAAAATGATAAAAAACATACTTTTAAAAAAGTGGGTTGGCCTGACATATCCCGCTGCCCACATACTTGTGAGTTAGGCTAGCCATTTTCTGGCCCACAAAAAGAATGGACTAGCCCGACCTAACCCATCAAATTCCAGAGCCTATATAGATCAGCCCAGATGAGATAAGTTAGTCCCTATTGACACCTCTATTACTCGATAACTAAATCTCAACAAAGATGTTATGTAAAGATGTTTAAGAATGAAAAAAGATTTCTAATACATGTGGACTTTCAATATCCCAACTTTGTCTCAACCATGCGTAGTTTGTTGAACGTTAACTTGTGCTATTATGTATTTAAGATTTAAACTTTATATGTTTAAACTTATTAAAAGTGAAATGTAAAAGAAACATGAATTAGTGACTTGAAGACTCCCAATTGAATTCAATCATTTAAGAGGTTATAGTAGGTAGAGAATCGGGTTTTAACTATGATGAAATTATTAGAGCTATTTAGAAAAATCAAAATGACCCTTATTATACTACAATCAAAACAATGCCATAATCTTGAAAGCTTGAAGCTTTTAATAAAAAATTACAACAATAAATTCGACATAAGCATAAAGGAAAATTGAGGGATGAATTTAGCATGAAATATTGAAAATATAATAAAGAAAACTTACCACTTAAAGCTTTGTTGAACACGAGGGATATTTTCAAGAGTTCTAACTTCTAATGGAAGGAGGGAGTAGAAATAGACCTGCCTATTCTGGGATTTTTCGTGTATTCGTCCTTGTCTTCATTTTTGCGATGTTTTCGACCCTCATATCTGCAAATAGTCACTTTGAACACTGTTAATGGTGGATTGCTTCCCATCTAGCTACCTTAGTTAAGGTTCTTACATGACATATTTTATATTTTTTTGGCTAAAAACTAATAAAAAGAAGAAAAACAACTAAAACTAAAAGGATTTTTTTTCGATTTCTCTTGAATAGCGCTTGATTTAATGTTGGGGCATACAAAAGTTGGCTAATTATGATTATGTGTGACTACTTATTTGATTGCAGTAATTTTGTGATGATTCTGTTTGGTAACTTATATGTCTAGTGATTGTGTTGGGAATGAGGTTATCTATTTCGCTGATGTTGTGGAGTTAATTAATCGATTATGTGTTATTGTACTTGTTCACTTGTTTAATTGGCTTTATAGGTATTTCTAACTAAGTGGAAGGAGGGTTTAGGGCAAAGAACAACTCTCAAGTACTTTACTTCAGTCCCAATACTGGGAGTTGGCCTATAATGCCTATCAATATATAACATTTCTGCTTATATTACTTCTATATTATTTTTTAAAGTGTAGACTATAATCCAAAGTCTTTTTTGTAAAGTTATCAATGAATAAAATTGAAGGCTCATTAACCCTTTGAGGTTTTATTCATAGTTTTTGTCCTCTTACAAAGTATAAAGTTTAATAATTTCAAATATTAATACAAAGTTACAACATAGTAAGTAAAAAATATTAGTTCAATCCGTTACACCTGACTAACCCCTTACAAGGTCGGGGTTGGGTCATATAGTATTTTCTCCCAAAACCCTAGCCCCTAAATCAGACCTAAGGGCAACCCAATTTGGCCTAGAATCGAGACCATTAAGGCCGACTTTAATGGACGAATTCAGATCAAACCGACCCAATAGTTAGGCTTAGCTAAAATTGTTTCTCTTTTCTTTAATCATCCATAAAGTCTACTAATTCATATTTGCCTAAACTTACTAGGAGTGATTAAAACATTTGCTTTCAAAACGCTCTTCATATTAAGATTTTGATTAAAAAAAGTTTCAGATGAGAACTGAGTTAATCCTTGCACCAATACGTAGCTCGAACGGCACCAAGGGTTACAATTTAGTAGGGAAGGGTGCATAATCTTCCACCAAATGAGGCATAAATCTACTCATTTTGACTTTCTTTTTTATATCTTCACAACACATTTTATCTCTCAACACTTTATTTATATGTATTTTATTATTAAAGGAAGATCCTAGTCCCAAGCCAAGAAAAGATTGGTTTCTTATCCTTTTAGTCCTCTTAAACTTTAAGCTTTTTCAATTTGATTTCTAATTTCTTCTAAAAATATTTGAGATCTATATTTTGGGATAACTCAGCCAAAACATTTTTAACGTGTTATATATATATATTTGTCAATGATGACAAAAATGTACATCGAATTTTCAAATAACTTGTGTGATTAAGTGTATTTCTATATTTTATATGTCATTTGTTTTTTATTAATTTACATTGTACGACTTTGTTGACACGTTAACAAGTTTCAACCTAAATAATTATCCGTGGATCCAATGACCATTAATCACATACTTAAATTATGAGATCTGTCTCAAGACAATATTGTTGAATCATTAACAAGCTTGACATATAAAGAGAGAATCAATTATTTACCTCTTCCTTTTATTTTCTTTCCTTTTTAGTAATTAAAAATCAAAATTAAAACACACAATTAATAATTTGTCCTTGATTTCAATTTTACTAAATCTAATTACCTCATACATGGATAAATCATAATTGTGTGCAAATGCCTTACTTGGAGAAACTTTAAAGTGAGAAAGCTTGACTTCACCTATAGGATTGTTTAGGAAAAAAACTTAAAATGGAGGACTAGAATAGATAAGGGAAAAATTTCATAGAGTTACAAAATCTTTCCATGTTCACGCTATTTGATAAGCAAAATGAAATGACAATATTGTCCATTACATACATATAATTTGACCTCAAAATTCTATGTTCTACCAACTCAAAAATCTGTCTTGGATTCATTGCTTCTCATCGTAATGGTAAAGCTGGAAGAAATGTTCCACACTTTCTCATCGAACATTTCTCCGTTGTCTCTTGAAATATATATAATGGACAGTTAGAAAACTAGGGGTCCATTTGTCCTTATGTTCTTCTAAACAAAAAAACATTTGACTAAAACAATTGTCTTTATTACTTCAATTATTGTCTTGCTAATTTAGTACACGTCAAGGGAACATACACTAGCAATAAAATCCTACAAGTAGTTCTATGTGGCTTCTTCAAATACCATTTTCAGAAAATTGAAACACTCTAGAGAGGAAAAAATTGGGGAAAAAATGAATAGCTCCGATTCATTACTTTTGGAAACAAATGAGCAGGTACATACGTTATACATGTGTAGCATTATTGATTTTCAATTATATATACTTTTTGTTAGTTTTAATATTCAAGATGTAGGTATCTTATAATTGGAATTTTGATTTATTCAAAATTGATTGTTTATTTCTATGTTTTGTATGAGATTTAATTCTTACCATTTTATTCATTCATTTCCATTTCAAAAAGGAAATAGAGAATTATTTTTTCCCTTTGATTGTTGATGAAATTTCATGTGACTGACCAGTGTTTTCAAAAACGTTTTTGGGGCCAGTTCCAAGGCGGGGCGTATCAAAAATGCTCCGGGGTGTAAATTAGAGACATAGATCCATAAGACATAAGTTCTAAAACTTGAGGCGTAAGCCTCGAGCATAAAAACGTAGGCTAAGCATTTTTAATTAATTTTTTGAACTTTTTTTGCTTTAAATCATATTTTTTATTATTGGTGTTATGATTTCTCAAATAGTAATTACTCCCTTTGTCCCAATTTATGTGACTTGCTTTCCTTTTTAGTCAGTCCCAAAAAGAATGACACATTTCTATATTAAGTAACAATTTGACTATAAAATGTCTATTTTACCCTTAATGAAATGATTTACAGCTACACAAATTTCTATCATTCATTTTGGACCACAGGTTTTAAAAGTCTTCCTTTCTTTCTTAGACTCCGTGCCGAGTCAAAGTAGCTCACATAAAATGGGACGGAGGGAGTATACTACTTATTTTCTTCATTATTGATTATTAATACTTATCTGAAACAAAAATCATAATGTAATTTCTATAATAGTTATTTATAAAAAATTATTTGTAAAACCATTGAAAGGTTTACTTTTGCGTATTTTATTAGTAATAAAACTATAAAATTGAATATACATGAGATTATGCTCAGTAGATCCATGGTTTTACACCCCATATCTCGGGGCTTACGTCTTGCCTCGTACTGTATAAAACACCTCGCCTCACGCCCCCGCCTTTTAAAACACTGGGACTGACTAAATATGTGTGATAGAGCCGTCAAAACGGGCCAGCCCAGCCCTACCCCGCCCAAGCCCCGTGGGCCAAAGAATTTGATGGGATGGGGCGGGCCGGCCCTTCATTTCAAAGGGCTATAAAATGGTCAACCCGACCCAACCCCAGAAGGGTCAAGGGATGGGGCGGTCCAGCCCCCTTTTTTTTTTATGTCAAATCAATGTCACAAACAATAACATTGTTTCAATAATTCTAAATAAAAAATCTAGCAATAAATATTTAAAGAAAAAAATAATAATCTCTTAAGTAAATAATATCCGAAAAACAAACTAGTAAACTAAAGAACACTTCTGACTAAAACTTTAGTTAGTTAAAGTATTTTGTTAAATGAAATCAAAAGAATTGGTACATGCGTGAAAATTGTCCAATGTCGTAGTAGAAACGAGACGACAATAAAACTATAAGAGTAAAGAGATAGAGAGTTGTAGTTCAAGAATTTAGATATTAGGGCTTAGGGACTTAAGTTTTTAAGAGTAATGGCTTTAGAATTTATAAGGCTTTAGCCTTTTAAATCTCACGTACTAGTAGTCTAGTAGTTCTAATCTACTATAGTCATATAGGTTAGAGGTTACATTTAAGTTTTCTAGTTTTTAATATCTATTTTAATTTAAATAATTTGGCCCATGGGTCAACCCCGGCCCGGCCCCGATCAAGCCTCAAGGGCTAAGGGCCTAGAAGGGTTGGGCTTATAAGCCCCGATTTTAAACGGGCTTGAAAAATCATATCCCAACCCTACCTCAATAATGGGTTGTGTTGGGCCGGCCCCATGGGCTAAGCCCTTTTTGACGGCTCTAATGTGTGATAGCCTCTCAAGTGATTTGTATAAAATGTAATGATTGTTGAAGAAATTGAATTTGGATCTACTTTGTAAAGTTGTGTTGAGTTATTATTATAAAACTTAATTAATGAAATATATTGGGACTTAATTAGTTACTTCATCTTGTTTTAAACAATTTCTCTTTGTGGACATCTAGAAATGATAACATATTAGGAAGTTTTCCTAACTTGATTTTACGAGAGAATTACTGTTTTCTAATATCATGACTTTTAATCAGTGAACAATTTTGACTAATTAGAGGGTATAATTGAGTTATTTAACAGTTAAATATTTCAATCTTGATAACTCTTTCATGATATATATGTGTGTGTGTCACGATCCGATTCCTCGACTCATGATGGCACCTACTATAACCCAGCAGTAGGTAAACTAACCCGTAACCCAAAATAACAAGTAATGGGTCTGAGGGCAGAAACTAAACAAGAGTAGGCAAAATTTTAAGATAACAATATAAACAGGCGGAAGCAATCCAAAACATAAATACAAATAAAGATCCCTCCCAGAACTTGGAAGTCACTAGTACAAAGCTACTAACAAAACGAGTACAAGTCCCAAAAGTGGACCACAATAACTAGACTATCTCGAAAGGTAAAAGACAAGTCTATATATACATATGGAGACTGAAATAGTACAAAACGCCTTGTGCTCACCCCCGTCTCCGGATCAAACTACTCCAAACTGGATCAACACTGGCCACTAGTGCTCGGACCTGCATCACAAAATAGATGCAGAGCGTAGCATGAGTACCAAAATAGTAGGTGCCCAGTAGGCATCATAGGCCGACTGAACTTGAAAAGTTAAGGCAATATGAAAAGAAGGAATAACACAAACAGAGGTCAAGAGCGGAAATCTAAGTAACAATGGAATGCACACGAGTGTAGAGAGAACTAACTAAAGTAACTGGACCCCCATAAGCCCAGAAGGTACACTCGTGCGCAAGTTTTAATTAAAAACCCGAACGGACCCCCATAATCTCGACGAGTACACAGAATAACTATAGCTAAAGAGAAATGCATATGAGAACTCAAGAACGAAGAACATCGAACCAGAATCTCAACCCCAATTAGTAGAATCTAACAGTACGGAGGCCGAACCTCGAATCGGATACTCACCAAAAGTACCCAAGTAACCAATTACAAGTATCAAGTAACTGAGGCCGGACCTTTAACCTGATGCTCTATACAAGTATCTGGGCGATAGAGGTCGGACCTTAAACTTGATGCTCTATATAAGTACCTGGGCGATAGAGGCCGGACCTTAAACCGGATGCTCTATATAAGTATCTGGGAGATAGAGGCCAGACCTTAAACCAGATGCTCTATATAAGTACCTGGGCGATAGAGGCCGGACCTTAAACCGGATGCTCTATATAAGTATCTGGGCGATAGAGGTCGGACCTTAAACCGGATGCTTTATATAAGTATCTGGGCGATAGAGGCCGGGCCTTAAATCGAATGCTTTATAAAGGAGCCAATATAGCTGCTGAAAGAGTCATAATTGATCCATGCTCATAAATGTTCATGGAATGTCGTCCACACTTAACCAATCAATGTAAGGCCTTAGAACCAAATCGAAAATCAAATTCAAATCGCGAAACAGAACTAGTGTCGCCGACGTAACTCGTGAAGTCGTAACATCGGGGAAATAATGATAACTATTGTCGGAGCAAGCGTATCGCCTAACTACGGCCCAAACTATCAGACTCAAGTCTGCTACACCAATCTACAGGGATCTTAAGTCAATCGAGCGACATCGGTGCAAAACTAAGGCCTATCGGTTCCGAATCATGCATTTCTAAGGCAAGCCCTAGTCAAACCTAAACTAAGGCCCAACATGCTTCAAATAAACAGTAATTAAGCATACAAGCACTCCACATAGCGAGGAGGGTCAATTAGTAACACATAGTTCGCTCACATTTACCCGATAATTCCCGAAATAGACCAAAATATGATTTCTAAACACCTATACATGATTCAATAACTACCAACTCAAATCCCAACTAATCAACATGCATTCACACTCTCGAGCTCAATCTAAGAGAGGGAAACCGTAGCCTACCTGTAGGCTGATCACGCGCGCCCCAAAATCACTCCTCTGAAGCTTTTCCTTTCAGAATGGCCTCGAAACGCTGCCCCGCTACCAAAAATAG
Organism: Solanum tuberosum; assembly: GCF_000226075.1. Classification (NCBI taxonomy): domain Eukaryota; kingdom Viridiplantae; phylum Streptophyta; class Magnoliopsida; order Solanales; family Solanaceae; genus Solanum; species Solanum tuberosum. Next base: position 21,906 of record NW_006239186.1, on the reverse strand, counting down.
AGTCACAACGTTATTACAGTCATTTAGACACTAAAATCGAAAGAAACGGAGACGAACCAATTGCGGGGTCAAAACGAAAAAAGTGGGACCCGTGCTAAAAAATTCTGGAATTAACCCCAAAAATAGGTTCTTAAACATCTCCCCGAACTTGTGTTCCATGATGGGACACAATTTGGGGCTCGGAAATAATATAGAACCAACATGCAACCAAAACCCAAATTTTCCTCAAGAACTAAAGAAATGGGACAACAGTTAATTCAACATATTTACTAGAAACGGGTGGTCTACAGTAAATTCCAACAACACCACTACGCTTTCCTCGAAAATCCCCTCAAAATGGACTCAGGAATCGCTGAAATCGGACCTAAAATGGATGAGAAAACAAGTCTCAAAAATCCCAAAATCAAGCTCACAAAAAGGGGGTTGTGGCAGCAGGTATTTTGTGAAATTTACCTCAAATGGGGACCCTAAATCAGATTCCGAGCTCACCAACGAGTTGTCATCGAAAATCTCACAACTTTGCCTTTTGAATCGCGCAGATTGGAGCTCCAAAGCTCAAGTTATTGCACTTTAAAGAAAATGAGGAATAAAGCTAAGTTAGGGTTTTATAAAGGGCGAAACTGGTCGCTAAAAACCCAAAAGTTGGTCGCTAAAGAGCAGCACCAGATCTGAGCTTTGGCTAAATTCTTCAAAGTCTTCAACGGGGTGCTCGGAATTCATTCGGAACCAGATAAAAATAAAAAATATATGCTACCCTACTAAAATCGACATTCTGGACTCAACGGCACAGTCGAAATATCCATTAGATGTCATCTCGATAAAAAGTGGGTCCCACTTCCAAAAGCCATTTTAACCAAAAGCCACCGAGGGGGATGGAATGAGTCCATAGGCTTCGGGAGTCGAATGAAAGGTCGTTCTAGACTAAACTCAACATTCCGGAGCTAACCGCGCTGACGAAATTTTCAACTGAGCGCATTTTCCAAGAATGTTGACCAAAGTCAACCTTAGGCCAAATTTCAAAGGCTAAAACGCATAATGATCCAAACTCGCATCAAAGGCCTCGATACTCGTGCCAATTATGCTACTAGCCAAATTTGGCCATTCCGAAGCTGATGGAACCGTCAGAATTCTATTCTGAGGTCGTCTTCTTAAACTTTTGATTGAAAATGATCGTTCAAGGTTCATAAGCTCCAAAATACTAAAATTCGCACCATAACCAAACAAACGACTAGGTGACCGAGCTGTCAGTCCCAGCAAGTCATAAATGACTTGGGGTCGCTACAGGAACGCTCTAAACGACACAAAGAAGGCAAGATACAGAAATGACCAGGAGGGTCATTACAATATGTCTTTACAAAAATAAAAGATTCTTTTAACGATTGTATACCACATGTCTTGCAGTCTTTTATTCATAAAATAAAATAATTTTTTTTGGTAGGATGAATATACTTAAGAGGGGCTCGATCTTACTTTACATATCCTAATGAGGTAGCAAACCTCCACTAATTATTAGCAAGTATGAATAATATGAGAGTTAAAGAGTACTATATATACTATGATTACATTACACTTTATGATGATATGCTTAAGTAATGCAAAATTATAAAAAAATTGAGTCATCAACTCCAAACTTTCTTTTAAAAATATATGAACTAATAAATATAGATCATAACAATTCTTGAAATGTTATTCACTAATGATGTCATACCGTTAATTTTGGAAAGAAAAAGAAATGACAAGTTTCAGGCAAGTAATGTGTAAAAGGACCGGATCTCTCATTTTCTTGTCATATAATATGGGGGAGGGGAGTCGTCTTGTGCTTTAACGGCTTGTCTATATCGTAAAATTAATCAAGTGTGTACTGGTTTTGTAATTTTAACTATATTCTATTTTGACGTACATATTTTTTTCCTCTAATGGAGTCTAGATTATGCAAATTTTCAACAGTTTTGTATTCTAGTTCATGTTCATTCTACTTCTTTTCACGTTTGAAAGCGAGCATTTTCATGGCATAGAATAAAATAACCATTTTACCCTAAATCATCCTGTAAAACCCTACTTTCTGTGTCTTTGTTGAGTTCTTTCTTTCAATTCGGTTCATGGACTTGATGTGAGCTTCTCTCTTAATTCGGACTATGTATTGAGCCACTAGTTATACTTCAACAACACTCCTAACCATGTCAAACAAACTTCCTATTTGCTACAAACCAACTTCCAAGTATGTTAGAGACTATCTTTTTGCTTCAAACCCTCCTTTCAACCTATAAGGTATCATCTTCTTGACAAGTCAATATAAAAAGATGAAGTAAAATAAAATTTTGATTCACATGTAAACTCTAGACTCTATTACATATCTATAGTGGAATGTAAGAGAAAATACTAGTTCTATGTCAGTTATGTGAGAGTATCTGACTCATAATTGATGAATTCATTGGTTTAATTACTATTGAATGCATGTCAATTGAACCCTTCAATAAGTCTATTGAATTGACTCAATAAGAGATTTATTGTAGTCAAGGGTACTCCTCTATCTTAGTATTTTGGGTTGGAAAAATTTAATACGATGAAGAAATTCAAAATATTGTTTCCTAATATTTTGAATGGCGAATTTATTATCCCTATTTGTAAATTACCCATATTCCTATTAAGAAGGTGAGGCAAAAAGGGCTTGATGAACTATCCAAATTCTCTGCTATCAAATTAAAATTGATAAAAGTTTATTTGAGTCTCATAGTCATTCCTTTATTGAATATTTTCATATGCTTGACTAAATAAAAAGAATCAACCTCATACATTATAAAAAGTTTATTGAGTCTCATAGTCATTCATTTATTTAACCAATATCACCTCTTTTAGGTTTTGTGAGGTGATTGACCCTAGCTCTACACAACATTCCTTCTTTCTATTATTGGTGTGGATCATCAAGGGGTGTGATCAGATGGATGAAATGCCTTCCTTCGTAACCAATGTCTCATTAGAACCTTGTAAATGGAGAAACCCTGTTAAGGAATATTCTCCCCTTTAATGGAATCTATGTGATCCAAATCTAGATTAGTGTGTTCTAAATGTATAAGATGTCTCTCTAAAAAGAAAAATTGTCACCAAAGCCCATCGTAGGTGATGTGATTTCTCTATGTGATGGAAAGATAAGGGATCAGGGTTTAGCAAATGCCATGTGTACTAGGATCGTTTGGTGTGCTAGATAAGATGAAATATCCCACAATTAAGTTTGCGATTAGATTTATATGTATTGTGTTGACAATATAGATCTAACTCCACACTAAAACCTAAATATATATATTCCACCTTCCTACCAAATTTGGAATTATTTTATCCCACTTCCCATGTAGGATAAGTAAGTTCAAGAATTATAATTTAAATTATATTCTCGAGATAATATAGTCTGCATATCAAACAACCCCTTAAGTCACAGACAACATATCAAGGAGAAATTGAACAAAAAAATATACATGATTTGTTTCATGTTTTTTTATTCATGACTAATTATTGAGATGGATATTATCATTGACTCAATTTTTGTGGAAATGTTTCTCTTTTGTGTTCCACTAAAAGTTTCTCATCATTTAATATTTATCCTAAAAAAAACCTCACGAAAGAGTCAAGAAAATCTTAACATACATTTCTGATTATTATATATAAAATGTATGTAGATGTTCTTAGAACTTAGTCAACTACAAAGAAGTGAAGTATTAGTTTCTCCTAAAAATTAAACTTTCAACTAGCTAAGTTCCATTGTTAACAAGAAGCAATGAAACTTAATTGATTGGATTTGATTCATTCCTAAACAAGCCTTAATAGAACTTTAAATCTTTAAATTTCATTAACATTGATCAAACAAAAAGCTCATTAACATTCGTCAAACAATTGTTGGATGAGACACTTAATGGATAATAAGTTTGATAAGTATTTTGTTTTCTTTATAACTTTTTTGATGTATGTATATTTGATGACAATATCGTTTCAAGTAAATTTACTGTTCAAATAATGAGAAAGCCTTATTGAATAGATAATTAGGTTGATAAGTGTTTTATTTTCTTGTAATATGTATATTTGATGATAATATTACTTCAGGTGAGTAATTTTGAAAAGTGAGATTTTATTTTTTGCAATTCAATTAGATCAATGAAATATCATAATGCATTATTATGATGATTATATTTGTAAGGAGAATTGGAACATCTTAGCAGGAATATGCCAGCATGGCTAGGGCCATTTTTGAAAAAGACATTTTTTGGGACATGTTTGGTACATGATGAACTTCAGTTTGATGCACTTGAGTCGGGGATCTTTCGGAGACAACCTCTCTACCTCCACGAGGTACATAGTGGTAAAGTCTGCTAGACCTTACTTAGTGGAATTTCACTGAATATATTGACATGTTGTTATTGATGTCGTTGTTGTTGTTGTGTATATAAAATTAGAAAGAAAAAATAATAATTGGCTTGCACATTTGATTGAACATATTTAAGTAAAATGCCAACTTTCCAACCAAATGTACCCTTATATTCATGATTTCATATGTAAAATTAAAAATAAAAATAAATCGACTTGCACATTGGATTGAACACATTAAGTAAAATGCCAAATTTCCAACCAAATGGACCCTTGAATTCATGAATTCATATGTATTATCATTCATCCAGCTATTGAAAATTGACTAGTACAATAATTGAATTTTGATTAACCAATTGCATTTAAGAAAAAGTACTGTAGCTCAAGCTTGACAAGTTGCATTATTGTACTTGTCAATTATCATGAACTGATCTGCCAAGTGAGTATCATATCTTATGGACCATTTGTTTGATTTATTCCATGATTTATGGTGTGTTGGATACGATAAAATTTGTATCTTGTGAAAAATATTTTTGAAAATCTCATCCATCAAGTATGAATATTTAGGGCTAAATATTTAGCTCCAAATAAAAAAATCTCATCCGTTCAACCACATTATATAACATGGCATAGTAAAGTGTATATGAATATTCTATGACTTTACCATATACTATTGGACAATCCGGAATCTTATGACTAAGAAAGAATTGGCTTCCTTGGTGGAGTATGACTAAGATAAGAATACTAATAATAAGAACAATAGAAATAGAGAAGATAGGATAGTTTTCTTATTCTTTCAATAAGTATCATCAGGTGTCAGTGGCAGAGCAACCTTGTTCTCAGGGGTTCATCCGAATTCTCTTCGGCAGAAAATTATAGTATTTATCTATGGTTAAAATAATTTTTTAGGTATATATAATATATGTCGAATCCCCTTCGACTACTTCGTGTGTCTATTTCTTCACATTTTGAACCCACTTATTGAAAATCCTAGCTCCGCCACTGTCAGGTGTTATAATAGAAATCCTTATGTTTTTTTTTTTTATTAATAGTGTTACATAAAGGCATGCGAAAGGTTAGTCATAAACATGACATTAATCATGAAAACAATATAAGAGGTTATGGAGGTGTAAGATTACAAGAATAATAGTCATAAAGTTGGAGAGGTTATCTTCATAATGGAGGAAAGAAATGAAGATAATTAGTGAGAGTGGATTCTTGGAGTAGCGAACATTCACACTATAATATTTTATATAATACTCTCCCTTGAATGTTCATAGATAACGTGTCTCGTCAAAATCTGATAAAGAAAAATAGGGAAAAGTGTTTGAAAAATACTTCAACTTTTGCTGAAATTGTTGTTACGATACCAAACTTTATGGAGGACCTTTTATCCCTTGCACTATTTAATAGTGTATTTTAAAGGCATACTAGTATACGTACTCGCGCGTTGCGCGGCTATATATGAATTTATGATTAATTTAATTTCATGAAACATCAAATAGTTGAAATATTTTTACATATTTGTCCTTTATTATTTTTATGTTGTATTGATATATTAATATATTTTTCATATTAACAATTTATTAGTTAAAAATATTTCACATGAAAGGTAAAATATCATAAGATTAAACGACATGTTAATATATTTTACATATATTTTTTTTCAAATTCAAAAGATTCAAAATATTCTTTACATTCTTAAATTTGTGTCAAACGATAATAGAAAAGTAATTTAAAATAGAGTCAATATGAAATAATGTCATATAATAATAGAAACATGTTCATGATATATACATTTTTTATTAATCATTGAAAATAATTAAT
>NW_006239186.1:12485-14744 GCF_000226075.1 Solanum tuberosum | reverse complement strand
TATAACAGTTTATTTACGGGTTATAACATATCAATTAAATTTAATTTAATTTAAAAATCAATTTCAATTTATTTAATAAATGATTAATCTGTTTATATTTTTATATTATTAATTATAATATTTAATTAATTTGATTTCAATTCCTTTTTTAAAACTGAAATCATCAGTTACACATATTAAGGGATTTACATAGATTAGACTTCCTTGTTTAATGTTACACTCCAAACCTCTTATACCTCAATCCCACCACCCTCCACCCACGCCTATTCAAATCTACACGCCATCACCCCCACTACCCCACTTTCACCTTGTCTCTCCCATTTTTCTCACTAGCCAACTACACCATTTTCACAATCATCCATCCAATTAAGTTGTTCAACAAAATCATGTCTAAGAAACTCATTTGAACGCCTCGAAAGAGTCCCAGATTGGTTGAAGGAACTTCTACTGATGAAGTTCATGTTCCAACTTTCAATATATTAACTCAACCCCCCTCCCCCCTCTAAATTTGTCGAAAATCCAGCGAATATTGAAAATCAGGCAACGGGTGGTTCATCTCAGTTGAAGGATCGGAAAGAGAAAAAAAAATGAAGCAAAGAAAAGGGCGATCCAGACAAATCAAAAGGGGAAGAAGATGAAGAGGAAAATTATTGAAACCCCTTTTGATTACAATTCTAATTTTGCTAGTGAAATCAAAAAGAAAAAAAAACAACAAATGTAGAAGTTGCTCAATCTTCAAAACCATCAACAAGAAGAACAACAAAAAAGAAGGAATCAGAAATATCATCATTCAAAAAACAAAAAAAAAAAGTTGTTAGGATAAGTACTATATTTAATTTATTTTCACATTAGTCAAAATAGTGATTTTTTTATATCACATTATGCTTATTGTTGTTTTCGAAATATTTGTTTGTGTAAAAATTGTTCAAAATCTGAAAAAAAATGTGTATGAATCTAAATTTAATGTTTGATTGATGGATATTCTATGAATTTTGATACAATATTGATATGCAAATGGTATGAATTGGTATATTAACATTGATGTGATTGTCTCTTAATTGTGTATATGGTATGAATTATTAACTTGGTATGCAATTTGTATGAATTATTTAATTACTCTGTTTTTGTATAAATTTTGAATAATTTTTATATGAAATTGGGATTTTTCCCTATTAAGAAGGTTTCTTTTTCAATTTATCCATTAATGTATTAAAATTGTTAATTTATTTTTAGTGTATGTTGATAAATTTATGAAAGTAGATTGATGAATGCCATAGTGCACATGAAAAATGGTATGATGTTTGAATAAAATTGGTGTGAATTTTTTTATAAATATGGTATAAGGCATTACTAAAATTTATCTATATGCATGTGTATTAAACATGAATAATACTTGTATGAACATACTTTTTATTATTTTTTTTATTCTAATGTTTTTTATTGATTTTTGTATTTCTTTTTTATTTTAATTTATATGATATAATTTAATTATAACTATCTTTAAACTGTAGTTACAACTGGAATGAAACTTGAATAATACTTGTATGAAGTATGTTTTAATTTAGTATAAATAATTTTATGTTAAAGGCAAGGAAGATATACACACTGGTCTTCATGTACAAACATGAATGTGTTTGTTGATCTGTTGGTTTTCCCCGAGCAAGAGAGGTTTCAACAATTTATGGAACAAACACATTTTCGTGTATTTTATGACATGCACAACATTAAGATTCAATGTCAACTATTGCGGCATTTGATGATTCTTGAATCTGAAAATGTCAGAGACGACATGTTTGTTGTGAAAATAAATGGTACAAAATTACGTTTTGGAATCAAGGAATGAGCAGCGATAACTGGTCTTAAATGTGGACTACTTAATGATTTTTTAAGTATATATTTTATCTCTATATCATTAATATCACCATCTATCATTAGTTACGATGTTATCGCACTTACTAAACCACTATAAAGACTAGAACATTCATATATAATCCCCTCCATCTGAGAATCAACATATTTCCCTGTTTCATTAAAAAAAATAACAATTAGTCATCAAAAGAACATACAAATTTCATCCACAAAATTCATTATAATAACAAAATTATACACACTTGTCATTATCTTTTCATACAAATATCATTCAGAGAGTACTCTACAAAACAGATTTCATACCCACTTAATATCTCTAAATCATTTATATTAGTATCTATCATAAGCTGCGATGTTATCGCACTTACTAGACCACTATAAAGACTAGAA